>NC_079198.1:111414100-111542319 GCF_029499605.1 Hyla sarda | reverse complement strand
GTCATACCGCCCAGCCCTACCCAGTCATATCACCCCTAATCACTCAGGATGATGACGATGATGTTCTATTGCTTCTGCTTTATCAGAATTATCAGGGAACCACTTATCAAGATGATCAGCTGCACCAATGCATAACAAAGTGTTTTCAACTTTTTCTTGGATTCTCTCTTTTTTTGGTGTGGAAACATTGCAGCTCACACTGGCAACCATATAAGACCTAGTGAGCTCCTTGCACAAGCCCTTTTCTAATTAAAGGGGTACTCAACTGGAAACCTCTTTTTTTTATGTTTTATTTACTTCTATTTAAAAATTGTAATCCTTCCAGTACTTATCGGCTGCTGTATGCTCCACAGGGAGTTCTTTTCTTTTTAAATTTCCTTTCTGTCTGACCACAGTACTCTCTGCTGACACCTCTGTCAATTTTAGAACTGTCCAGAGTAGCAGCAAGTCCCCATAGCAAACCTATCCTGCTCTGGACAGTTCCTGTCACGGACAGAGGTGTCAGACAGAAAGGAAATTCGAAAAGAACTTCCTGTGGAGCATACAGCAGCTGATAAGTACTGGAAAGATTAAGATTTTTGAATAGAAGTAATTTACAAATCTGTATTACTTTCTGGCACCAGTTGAATAAAAAAAAAAAAAGTGTTTTCCAGTGCAGTACCCCTTTAATAGGTTCCATGCACTGAATTGCGTACTGCATATGGTTGCTTTGATGTGAACTGCCACGCCAAATTGTGCAGCGTGTGTGGCACTGCCGCTCTAGTGCTATGCTTCACATGTATGGGGGCCTTTAGTTTTGCAAAATTAGTTAGCTTTGATTTTACAGAACACCAGGACGGAATCAAGTTCTGAAACTGCTGCTTGTACATTAAGGTGAAGGTCCCAGGATAATCTGCTCAGTGTCACCTCGCCCTGTGATTATCATAATCCCAACCTGACATCTCCTGGGGACTTCAACCCAGCCACAGAGCAGAGCAGCAGCTTCAGAGTACTCCCCCCCCCCCCCCCCCCCCCCCTCTATGGGAGAGCCAGAGATTTTTAAGTGCAGCGCTTTGGCTGTCCCATAAAGATGCATGCAGGGAGCATGTCGGCCATCGCTTTGTGTGGTGGTCAACACGCTACATTCAGGAGGAGAGCCGGGGCCCCCTACAGGAGACCGCGGGGGGTCCCAGTGGTCGGACACTTAGGACAGGGGATATGTTTTTCCATCCTTGAGATCCCCTTTAACTGGTTAATGTCCCATAACCCCTATTATAACTGAGGTGGTCAGACTTTAGTAACCCTGCAGGGGAATGTAGTGTTCCACACTGGTTATCCAGATAAAGTTGACTACCTAACATATACACTATATGGAGAAAAGTTGTGGGGGAAATTTATCATGAGTTGTACACTTTTTTCTTTTCTTTTTTTACATACTTTTTTGTGGCACACTTATCATACAAAGTATAAAGCTGTACACAAATCATTCAACTACACAGTCAACGATAAATATTTGATAAATTCTCCATTTTTGTGGGAACAGTTTAGGTTCGGCCCTTAGGCTCCTTTCACACTATATGTTGCTCTGTTTTAAAAACCCGTTACAATGTCCCGTTAAGAAAACCCTTAAAAACATCCATTAAAAAATCCCATTCAAGTCTATGGGATTTTTTGATTATCTTTTCTCACGTTATAGCCGGTTATTAATAACAGACCTTATTTGTGATGGGAGAAAAAAAAAAGTCACATGCACCCATTGTTTTCCCATCACAAATAACGTCCGTTATTCATAACAGGCTATAACGTGTAAAAAAGATAATAAAAAAATCCCATAGACTTGAATGAGATTTTTCTTAATGGGTCTTTAAAACGGAGCAACATACAGAGTGAAAGGAGCCTTACTCATATTGAGCAGAATCTTCTGATGGAGTTGGAGTGCCCCTTTAAGGAGGCTTTCACACTATAGAATGTTAAAAGGCCATTACGAAATCCCATTATAGTCTATGAGATTTTTACATTACCCGTTTAAACCAGTTATTAATAACAGTCGTTATTTTGTGACGGGAGAAAGTAACAGGAGAAACAGCGCATGCACCATTTCTCCCGTTTCCTCTCTCATCCCAGAATAACGTCCATTATTAATAACTGGTTAAAACGGTTAATGTAAAAATCCCATAGACTATAATGGGATTTTGTAACGGCCGTTTTTAATTGTTTTGATAACGGGTCATTATAATGGATCTTTAAAACGGAGCATTCTATAGTGTGTGTCACGATGCCGGCTGGCAGGTAGTGGATCCTCTGTGCCAGAGAGGGATTGGCGTGGACCGTGCTAGTGGATCGGTTCTAAGTCACTACTGGTTTTCACCAGAGCCCGCCGCAAAGCGGGATGGTCTTGCTGCGGCGGTAGTGACCAGGTCGTATCCACTAGCAACGGCTCAACCTCTCTGACTGCTGAAGATAGGCGCGGTACAAGGGAGTAGACAGAAGCAAGGTCGGACGTAGCAGAAGGTCGGGGCAGGCAGCAAGGATCGTAGTCAGGGGCAACGGCAGGAGGTCTGGAACACAGGCTAGGAACATACAAGGAAACGCTTTCACTGGCACAATGGCAACAAGATCCGGCAAGGGAGTGCAAGGGAAGTGAGGTATAAGTAGGGAGTGCACAGGTGGAAACTAATCAAGGTAATTGGGAAGATTGGGCCAGGCACCATCATTGGTGCACTGGCCCTTTAAATCGCAGAGACCCGGCGCGCGCGCGCCCTAGGGAGCGGGGCCGCGCGCGCCGGGACAGGACCGACGGAGAGCGAGTCAGGTACGGGAGCCGGGGTGCGCATCGCAAGCGGGCGCAACCCGCATCGCGAATCGCATCCCGGCTGGAGGCAGTATCGCAGCGCACCCGGTCAGTGGATCTGACCGGGGCGCTGCGGGAGCGAGAGTGTAGTGAGCGCTCCGGGGAGGAGCAGGGACCCGGAGCGCTCGGCATAACAGTACCCCCCCCCCCCCCTTGGGTCTCCCCCTCTTCTTGGAGCCTGAGAACCTGAGGACCAGACTTTTATCCAGGATATTGTCCTCAGGTTCCCAGGATCTCTCTTCAGGACCACAGCCCTCCCAGTCAACCAAAAAGAAGGTTTTTCCTCTGACCTTTTTGGAGGCCAGTATCTCCTTTACAGGAAAGATGTCAGAAGAACCGGAGACAGGAGTGGGAGAGATAAGTTTAGGAGAGAAACGGTTGATGATGAGTGGTTAAAGAAGAGAAACGTGAAAGGCATTAGGAATACGAAGAGAAGGAGGGAGAAGAAGTTTATAAGAGACAGGATTGATCTGGCGCAAAATTTTGAAAGGACCAAGATTTGTAGCTGGGAACACGGAAGCGGACATATTTAGCGGAGAGCCATACCTTGTCTCCAGGAGAAAAAATGGGGGGAGCTCTTCTTTTCTTATCAGCAAACTTCTTCATGCGTGATGAAGCCTGTAAGAGAGAATTTTGGGTCTCTTTCCATATGGTGGAAAGATCACGAGAAATTTCATCCACAGCGGGCAAACCAGAGGGTAAGGGGGTAGGGAGGGGGGGAAGAGGGTGACGGCCGTACACCACGAAAAATGGGGATTTGGAGGAAGATTCAGAGACTCTGAAGTTATACGAGAATTCGGCCCATGGTAGAAGATCTGCCCAATCATCCTGGCGGGAGGAAACAAAATGTCGTAAATAATCACCCAAGACCTGGTTAATTCTTTCTACTTGTCCATTGGATTGAGGATGATATGCAGAAGAAAAGTTTAATTTAATCTTGAGTTGTTTACAGAGAGCCCTCCAGAATTTTGACACGAATTGGACGCCTCTATCCGAGACGATCTGCGTGGGCAACCCGTGAAGACGAAAAATGTGTACAAAAAATTGTTTAGCCAACTGAGGCGCTGAAGGAAGACCAGGAAGAGGGATGAAATGTGCCATTTTGGAGAATCGATCAACGACCACCCAAACAACAGTGTTGCCACGGGATGGGGGCAAGTCTGTAATAAAATCCATACCAATCAGAGACCAAGGCTGTTCGGGGACAGGCAGGGGATGAAGAAAACCAGCGGGCTTCTGGCGAGGAGTCTTATCCCGGGCACAGACAGTGCAGGCTCGCACAAAGTCCACGACATCCGTCTCCAGAGTCGGCCACCAATAGAAGCGAGAGATGAGTTGCACAGATTTCTTGATGCCCGCATGACCTGCGAGATGGGAGGAGTGACCCCATTTGAGGATTCCGAGGCGTTGGCGTGGAGAGACGAAGGTCTTTCCTGGAGGAGTTTGCCTGATGGAGGCTGGAGAAGTGGAAATCAGGCAGTCAGGAGGAATGATGTGTTGCGGAGAGAGTTCAACTTCCGAGGCATCCGAGGAACGGGAAAGAGCATCGGCCCTAATGTTCTTATCGGCAGGCCGAAAGTGAATTTCAAAATTAAATCGGGCAAAGAACAGAGACCACCTGGCCTGGCGAGGATTCAGCCGTTGGGCAGACTGGAGATAGGAGAGGTTCTTGTGATCGGTGTAAATAATAACTGGAAATCTTGATCCCTCCAGCAGATGCCTCCATTCCTCAAGTGCTAATTTAATGGCTAGAAGCTCTCGATCCCCGATGGAGTAGTTCCTCTCCGCCGGAGAGAAGGTCCTAGAAAAAAAACCACAAGTAACAGCATGCCCGGAAGAATTTTTTTGTAGAAGGACCGCTCCAGCTCCTACTGAGGAGGCATCAACCTCCAATAGGAAGGGTTTAGATGGGTCAGGTCTGGAGAGCACGGGAGCCGAAGAAAAGGCAGACTTGAGCCGTTTAAAGGCGTCTTCCGCTTGAGGAGGCCATGACTTGGGATTGGCATTTTTTTTGGTTAAAGCCACGATAGGAGCCACAACGGTAGAAAAATGTGGAATAAATTGCCTGTAATAATTGCCGAACCCCAAAAAACGTTGGATAGCCCGGAGTCCGGAGGGGCGTGGCCAATCTAAGACGGCAGAGAGTTTGTCTGGATCCATTTGTAGTCCCTGGCCAGAGACCAAGTATCCTAGGAAAGGAAGAGATTGGCATTCAAACAGACATTTCTCTATCTTGGCATAAAGTTGATTGTCACGAAGTCTCTGAAGAACCATACGGACATGCTGGCGGTGTTCTTCTAGATTGGCAGAAAAAATCAGGATATCGTCCAGATATACAACAACACAGGAGTATAAGAGATCACGAAAAATTTCATTAACAAAGTCTTGGAAGACGGCAGGGGCGTTGCACAGGCCAAAGGGCATGACCAGATACTCAAAGTGTCCATCTCTAGTGTTAAATGCCGTTTTCCATTCATCCCCCTCTCTGATGCGGATGAGATTATAAGCACCTCTTAAGTCCAGTTTGGTAAAGATGTGAGCACCTTGGAGGCGATCAAAGAGTTCAGAGATGAGAGGTAGGGGGTAGCGGTTCTTTACCGTGATTTTATTAAGACCGCGGTAGTCGATGCAAGGACGTAGAGAGCCATCTTTTTTGGACACAAAGAAAAATCCGGCTCCGGCAGGAGAGGAGGATTTACGGATAAAGCACTTTTTTAAATTTTCCTGGATGTACTCAGACATAGCAAGAGTCTCTGGGGCGGACAGAGGATAAATTCTGCCCCGGGGTGGAGTAGTGCCCGGGAGGAGGTCAATAGGACAATCATAAGGCCTGTGAGGAGGTAGAGTCTCAGCTTGTTTTTTGCAAAAAACATCCGCAAAGTCCATATAGGCCTTAGGGAGACCGGTTACAGGGGGAACCACAGAGTCACGGCAAGGGGTACTGGGAACCGGTTTTAGGCAGTCCTTGAAACAAGAGGGCCCCCAACTCTTGATCTCCCCAGTGGACCAATCCAGGGTTGGGGAATGGAGTTTAAGCCAGGGTAGTCCAAGGAGAATTTCGGAAGTGCAATTGGGGAGGACCAAAAATTCAATTTTCTTGTGATGAGGTCCGATGCACATTAGAAGGGGCTCCGTGCGGAAACGTATGGTACAGTCCAATCTTTCATTGTTTACACAATTGATGTAGAGGGGTCTGGCGAGACTGGTCACCGGGATGTTGAACCTGTTGACGAGAGAGGCCAAAATAAAATTTCCTGCAGATCCGGAATCCAAGAAGGCCATAGTAGAGAAGGAGAAGGCAGAGGCAGATATCCGCACAGGCACAGTAAGACGTGGAGAAGCAGAGTTGACATCAAGGCCTGTCTCACCTTTGTGCGGAGTCAGCGTACGTCTTTCCAGGCGGGGAGGACGGATAGGACAATCCTTCAGGAAGTGTTCGGTACTGGCACAGTACAGGCAGAGATTCTCCATGCGGCGTCGTGTCCTCTCTTGAGGTGTCAGGCGAGACCGGTCGACCTGCATAGCCTCCACGGCGGGAGGCACAGGAACGGATTGCAGGGGACCAGAGGAGAGAGGAGCCGGGGAGAAAAAACGCCTCGTGCGAACAAAGTCCATATCCTGGCGGAGCTCCTGACGCCTTTCGGAAAAACGCATGTCAATGCGAGTGGCTAGATGAATGAGTTCATGTAGGTTAGCAGGGATTTCTCGTGCGGCCAGAACATCTTTAATGTTGCTGGATAGGCCTTTTTTAAAGGTCGCGCAGAGGGCCTCATTATTCCAGGATAGTTCTGAAGCAAGAGTACGGAATTGTACGGCGTACTCGCCAACGGAAGAATTACCCTGGACCAGGTTCAACAGGGCAGTCTCAGCAGAAGAGGCTCGGGCAGGTTCCTCAAAGACACTTCGAATTTCCGAGAAGAAGGAGTGTATAGAGGCAGTGACGGGGTCATTGCGGTCCCAGAGCGGTGTGGCCCATGACAGAGCTTTTCCAGACAGAAGGCTGACTACGAAAGCCACCTTAGACCTTTCAGTAGGAAACTGGTCCGACATCATCTCCAAGTGCAGGGAACATTGGGAAAGAAAGCCACGGCAGAATTTAGAGTCCCCATCAAATTTATCCGGCAAGGATAGTCGTAGACCAGAAGCGGCCACTCGCTGCGGAGGAGGTGCAGGAGCTGGCGGAGGAGATGATTGCTGAAGCTGTGGTAGTAGCTGCTGTAGCATCACGGTCAGTTGAGACAGCTGTTGGCCTTGTTGCGCTATCTGTTGTGACTGCTGGGCGACCACCGTGGTGAGGTCGGCGACAACTGGCAGAGGAACTTCAGCGGGATCCATGGCCGGATCTACTGTCACGATGCCGGCTGGCAGGTAGTGGATCCTCTGTGCCAGAGAGGGATTGGCGTGGACCGTGCTAGTGGATCGGTTCTAAGTCACTACTGGTTTTCACCAGAGCCCGCCGCAAAGCGGGATGGTCTTGCTGCGGCGGTAGTGACCAGGTCGTATCCACTAGCAACGGCTCAACCTCTCTGACTGCTGAAGATAGGCGCGGTACAAGGGAGTAGACAGAAGCAAGGTCGGACGTAGCAGAAGGTCGGGGCAGGCAGCAAGGATCGTAGTCAGGGGCAACGGCAGGAGGTCTGGAACACAGGCTAGGAACATACAAGGAAACGCTTTCACTGGCACAATGGCAACAAGATCCGGCAAGGGAGTGCAAGGGAAGTGAGGTATAAGTAGGGAGTGCACAGGTGGAAACTAATCAAGGTAATTGGGAAGATTGGGCCAGGCACCATCATTGGTGCACTGGCCCTTTAAATCGCAGAGAGCGGGGCCGCGCGCGCCGGGACAGGACCGACGGAGAGCGAGTCAGGTACGGGAGCCGGGGTGCGCATCGCGAGCGGGCGCAACCCGCATCGCGAATCGCATCCCGGCTGGAGGCAGTATCGCAGCGCACCCGGTCAGTGGATCTGACCGGGGCGCTGCGGGAGCGAGAGTGTAGTGAGCGCTCCGGGGAGGAGCAGGGACCCGGAGCGCTCGGCATAACAGTGTGAAAGGAGCTGATAGAACAAAGCCCTGACCTTAAAGGGGTATTCCAGGCAAAAACGTTTTTATATATATCAACTGGCTCCAGAAAGTTAAACAGATTTGTAAATTACTTCTATTAAAAAAATCTTAATCCTTTCAGTACTTATGAGCTTCTGAAGTTAAAGGGGTAGTCCAGTGGTGAAAAACTTATCCCCTATCCTAAGGATAGGGGATAAGTTTGAGATCGCGGGGGGTCCGACTGCTGGGGCCCCCTGCGATCTCTCTGTACGGGGCCCCGGCTTTCCGCCCAGATAGCGGGTGTCGACCCCCGCACGAGGCGGCGGCCGACACGCCCCCTCAATACATCTCTATGGCAGAGCCGGAGATTGCCGAAGGCAGCGCTTCGGCTCTGCCATAGAGTTGTATTGAGGGGGCGTGTCGGCCGCCGCCTCGTGCGGAGGTCGACACGCCCCCTTCCCGCGGGCTTTCGGGGCTCCGTACAGGAGATCGCAGGGGGCCCCAGCGGTCGGACCCCCCGCGATCTGCAACTTATCCCCTATCCTTAGGATAGGGGATAAGTTGCTCACCACTGAGTCACCACTGGACTACTCCTTTAAGGTTGTTCTTTTCTGTCTAAATCCTCTCTGATGAAACCTGGTTTTGGGAACCGCCCCGTTTAGAAGCAAATCCCCATAGCAAACCTCTTCTAAACTCCTCTGTAGTATTCAGCAGATAATAAGTACTGGAAGGATTAAGATTTTTTAATAGAAGTAATTTACAAATCTGTTTAACTTTCTGGAGCCAGTTGATATATATATATATAAAAAAGTTTTTGCCTGTAATACCCCTTTAACTGCAAGCCAGGCCCTCTCCTCCAACATCAATGCCTGACCTTACAAATGTGCTTTTGGATAAATAGGCATAAATTCATATACACAAACACTTCAAAATCTTGTAGAAAAGTCTTCACAAAAGGGTAAAAGCTGTTAAACCTGCAGAAGGTCAGCTGAGGGGGGGGGGTGTCTATATTATTGCCATTGGGTTTAGAATGGGATTTGGTATAAGCTCCTTATGTAGTGTAATGTAGAGGGAGGGAGCCCAATATTGTTCTCCGTATAGTGTAGATGAATTGGGTGTGCAGTACCAGATGGTCTGTATGTACCCAACGGGCTGGGGTCAGTGCTAATGATCGGATCAGGGACATGTTATGCAGGAACTGACTGGTAACTGGCTCTGGTCCTAGGATAATGCTGACAGGCCACAGTCTGCACAACACTGACATGACAGGGAGTGGCAGCTGCTGTACAAATTACATCTTCACAGACTCATCTTCAGACTAATTTACTTTTATTAAGTGTAAATGGCAATTGTATTGTTTTCTGCCCGGCAGGGTGCAACGGGCAGCCCAGGACATGTAGGGCAGTGGGCGAGGTACTTTGATAGCATGCATCATAGGACACACAACCAGCTGTGTTACCATAATTCAAATATTGTTTAAGGACGGTGATCTTCAAGCACTCATTTCGGGACATTATGTCAAAATATACTGTTGTAATAATGCTGACTGTGCGAGGTGGTATTGCATTGTTTATGTCATTACACCCAGGCCACCCAATGTCCTGGATAGGCTTGGTCCAGCGGGAAGAGTTATGATGCTCACTGAGAAAAAGAAATGGAGGGGGTCCAGCTCCTGGGTTGAGGTATTCAATAAAACTTAACCTTTAATGGCAGCTAATTAAAACATGGAAAATCGCCACAAGGTGGCAAGTGACATGTCACTAAAAACAAAAGGGGGGGTGAAACGCAGACGCGTTTCGAGCAGTTGCTCTTAGTCATGATGCTCACTACCAGACATACCGGGCAGGAGATTAAAAAAAATGACTGCTCTGGAGTGTTGTCCTGCAGGAGGAGGTGGCAGTCAGGAAGTGCCTTAGGTCTACCCAGGTTGTAAATGCTTTGACAATAGATAGCTATGTGCGCTGATGTACGGATCCACCTGCTGACTGGTCCTCCAACGCTGGGCTTCCCATGATTGGCAATTATTGACCACCCTTGTGCGCTATCCATTTTTCTTTTAAATCAGCAGTTGCGGTATAGATTATGGCCAGCAGGTATAAGGACAATGGGGGAGATTTATCAAAACCTGTGCAGAGGAAGAGTGGTGCAGTTGCCCATAGCAACCAATCAGATTGCTTCTTTCATTTTCCACAGGCCTCTAAAGAGGCCTGTGGAAAATGAAAGAAGCAATCTGATTGGTTGCTATGGGCAACTGCACCACTCTTCCTCTGCACAGGTTTTGATAAATCTCCCCCAATGGCCCCGATTTATCAAACTGTGTGAGAGAAAAAGTGGAGGGATTTTCCCACAGCAACCAATCACAGCTCAGCTTTCACTTTACCTCAGCTTGTTAGCTGAGCTGTGATTGGTCGCTGTGGAAAAAATCCCTCCACTTTTTCTCTCACACAGTTTGATAAATCTGGGCCAATAACTTCCGTACAAGTACTCTAGCAAGTGTTCAGTATATGCAGCAATACTGATCACTGCATCACCGGTCTTCGCCTAAATAGGCCCCATGGAGCGCAACGCAAGATGTGAAAGAGAAAAGGCCAAAGTCAGAGGAAGACTGGGGCTGTGACGCAGCAAAGTGCCTGTGCCATTCCAGTGGAGGACTGTACAGTGATCCCTCAACTTACAATGGCCTCAACATACAATAGTTTCAACATACAATGGTCTTTTCTGGACCATTGTAAGTTGAAACCAGACTCAACATACAATGTACAGACAGTCCAGATCTGTGAAACATGTCAATGGCCGGAAGATCTGACCAATCAGAATGGGCATTTTACTGATAAAACACCTGTATTACTTAAAGGGGTACTCCGCCCCTGGCATCTTATCCCCTATCCAAAGGATAGGGGATAAGATGTTAAATCGCCGCGGTCCCGCTGCTGGGGACCCCGGGGATCGCCGCTGCGGCACCCCACCATCATTACTGCACAGAGCGAGTTCGCTCTGTGCGTAATGACAGGAGATACAGGGGCCGGAGCAGCGTGACGTCATGGCTCCGCCCCTCATGACATCACGGCCCGTCCCCTTAATGCAAGTCTATGGCAGGGGGCGTGGCGACCACCACGCCCCCTTCCCATAGACTTGTATTGACGGGGCGGGCCGTGACGTCACGAGGGTTGGAGCCGTGACGTAACGATGCTCCGGCCCCTGTATCGCCCGTCATTACGTGCAGAGCGATCTCACTCTGCGCAGTAATGATAGCGCGGTGCTGCAGCAGCGATCCCCGGGGTCCCCAGCAGCGGGACCGCGGCGATTTAACATCTTATCCCCTATCCTTTGGATAGGGGATAAGATGCCAGGGGCGGAGTACCCCTTTAAGCGTATGCACTGACTGGTATCTGGTAGTGCCCCCTACAGTACAGGGAGGTATTACATGTTCTGTACTCTTTACCTGTACCAGGGTTACCTGCTCCTTTGGACACCAGGATAGGGCGACACCATGTTACTTTTTTAGGACAACAGAAGCTCCTGTCCTCTACATAGACCAGTGTTTCCCAAGCAGGGTTCCCCCCAGCTGTTGCAAAACTACAACTCCCAGCATGCCCGGACAGCCTTTGGCTGTCCGGGCATGCTGGGAGTTGTAGTTTTGCAACAGCTGGGGGAACCCTGCTTGGGAAACACTGACATAGACAATGATTACATCTCCCAGCAGATCTTTCTTACTTTTATATGTAAGGATTTGATTTATCTATATTAGTTATCTACTTATTTTTCTTTAATCCTCACTTTTTCCTATTTTTGGATGACATTTTGGTGGCTTCAGAACCAATTACCAGGTTTCCATAGAGTTCTGGTCTCAACATACAATGGTTTCAACATACAATGGTCATCCTGGAACCGATTAATATTGTAACTTGAGGGACCACTGTATAGGACATATAGGAAGGGGTTGTACTGGGACAAGCTCTCTAACCCCAATATCTTCCTCTCTTTATTTCCCTCCCTCCATACTCACAGGGAAACAGGATATGTCTATGACATCAATCCTTTACCCCCCCCATAATTCCAGGATACCTCATGCCCAATCACTCATCACTTCTGATCAGACATCTTTAGCCCAATCATTCAGCCCAAAATGCTTGTTCCTCTAGGGAAACCATCATAGGGTCCCAACCTTGAAGCTTTATTGGCTGCTTTGAGGGGTTAGGGATGTTGGGTCCTGCAGACATGTACACAGGGATCTGCTTTTCCAGACTCCTGAATAGTACATCTGCCTAGTAATACAGCTGTATGAATGATGGAAGGGTAAGGTCAAGAACCATTTTTACAGCTGGTAGTAAATAGTGGACACTATACAATGGGATTCCTGTCCAGTGTTACGCCACTAGCCCTGAGCTCTGTATAGATGATCTTGCACTGCTGGTTAAGTGTGAACATCCCTGCAGGGGAACAATGGCGCTATACTGAAGGCAGATGAGAGCACAGCACACGTCACGGCCGCTGCCAGAGCCGTACACATTGTAGTAACACCAAGGAGAAAATGTTTCTGCCTTTCATCACAACCTGGAACTGATTTAATGAGGAGGGGAAAAAAAAAAGAAGAAGAATGCAAGAAAGCAGCTGCAGAAATCCTCCTGAAGATACGAGGCTGCTGATTCATCCGTGAATGCGTCGCAACCCCTGCCGCACAAGACGCCCACGTCCAGGCTCTCATTAACAGTCGGATTTGGCGAGCCTCCAGCACCATCCAGCCTGTTACTATGACAATGTCAATATCCGTGTGGGCTCCCATAAACCTCAGCGAGACGGCGACAATGAGAATCAAGAAGAGAAGAACGCAACAGGTGCAGGAGCGCAGCCAAAAGAGGAGGAGAAATGTCACATAAGTCCATGAATTATTCTATACTAAACGTGTACACCATGGAAGGGGTTCCCCCAACATATACAGTAAAATCTCCCTTCTTTTAATTCCCCGGCAGAGTCCCATAAGACTTAATGTATTTGCAACCTCCGAATAGGGGACACTCCCAATAGCGGACGAGGACACACCCAACAGAGAACTAAACACTCCCAATAGAGAACTAAACACTCCCAATAGAGAACTAAACACTCCCAATAGGGGACAAAACACTTCCAATAGGGGACAAAACACTTCCAATAGGGGACAAAACACTCCCAATAGAGAACTAGACACTCCCAATAGAGAACTAGACACTCCCAATAGAGAACTAGACACTCCCAATAGAGAACTAGACACTCCCAATAGAGAACTAGACACTCCCAATAGAGAACCAAACACTCCCAATAGAGAACCAAACACTCCCAATAGCGGACAAGGACACACCCAATAGAGAACTAGACACTCCCAATAGAGAACTAAACACACCCAATAGAGAACTAAACACACCCAATAGAGAACTAGACACTCCCAATAGAGAACTAGACACTCCCAATAGAGAACTAGACACTCCCAATAGAGAACTAAACACACCCAATAGAGAACTAGACACTCCCAATAGAGAACTAAACACACCCAATAGAGAACTAAACACACCCAATAGAGAACTAGACACTCCCAATAGAGAACTAAACACACCCAATAGAGAACTAGACACTCCCAATAGAGAACTAAACACACCCAATAGAGAACTAGACACTCCCAATAGAGAACTAAACACACCCAATAGAGAACTAGACACTCCCAATAGAGAACTAAACACTCCCAATAGAGAACTAAACACTACCAATAGAGAACCAAACACTCCCAATAGAGAACCAAACACTCCCAATAGAGAACCAAACACTCCCAATAGGGGACAAAACACTTCCAATAGAGAACTAGACACTCCCAATAGAGAACCAAACACTCCCAATATTGGACAAAACACTCCCAATAGGGGACAACCAGGCTTATGTGCCGGTGCTACCTTGTACACAGGGCCCTGTCAAGAGGGTACAGCCAATATCTCAGTAAGGGGTCCAGGCTCCCAGGACAGAAGCACATTATCCCCCGCTGCACCCCCCAGCACAGAAGCACATCCGCTGTTTAAACAGTGGTCTCCTGCTTCCGCCGGCCAAATCATTCGAAGCTCCTGATGTCACTTGTCAGTGCCCGAAGCTACCGCTGGTGCTTTCAGTGAGTGCAGCGCAGAGGACGTCAGTAGAAGGTCAAACCTGCTGAGAGCCCCTGCACCTGAGCTTGCAGGCCAAGTAAGAAGAATAGCAGGGGGAGGAGGGAAGGGGAAAAGTCATGTGGCACGAGGAGTGAAGGGGCGGTTGAAATGGCACAGGTGGGATAAATGGGGAAAGAAATGGCACAGGGGTGGTCACTTCAATGAACCCTAACTCAATGAGCTTACAATCTACACAGTCTATGTTCTAAGAGGCTCCAGAATTGTTATTTGATGAGGAATGCAAGAATTTATTAAATCAGAAATGGTGACAAACTCTCTTAGGGCCATCTCTAGATCCAGATTAGGGTTCTTCTTTAAATGTAAACTATGACTGTCTGCTCAATGACAGCAATCAGATATTTAGAAAACTTATCAGCAGATAATGGGGCTCATGTCATCTCTAAAAGACTTGTCAGTTGTTCTGTCAAACACATTTAAAGGAGTACTCCACCCCAAGACATCTTATCCCCTATCCAAAGGACAGTGTCAAAGACAGATGCATCTGATCTTGGGGGTTCTGCAATCTCTATGCAGCACCCAGCATTCGTTTAGAATGCTGGGTGTAGGTGGCTGGGGTTGTGACATCACGACCACGCCCCTCAATGCAAGCCTATGGGAGGGGGCGTGACAGCTGCCACGCCCCCTCCCATAAGCTTGCATTGAGGGGGCGGAGCCATGACGTCACCATACTCCGGCCCAGTGATCGTGATTCATCAGGCCCAGAGCGATGTTCGCTCAGGAAGCTGATGATAGCGGGGTGCTGCATGAAAGATTGTGGGGGTCCCCAGCGGTGGGACCCCCGCGATGAGGCATCTTATTCCCTATCCTCTGGATAAGGGATAAGATGTCTTATGGCCAGAGTACCCCTTTAAATTTAATAAAAATACATTTTAAAACAAAACATAACACCAGGGAGAGAAAATGGCTAATTGGGCCCAATATGGATATTTCCACTTAGGGGTTTACTCACGTTTGTGGCCAAGGTTTAGAGATTAATGGCTGTGTGCCGAGTTATTTTGAGGGGACACAACATTAAAGTGTACCTGTCGTCAACAAAAACTTTTTATATAATGTAGACAATACCATTATATGTATATTTGTAATATACATTGGTTAAAAATGGTGTATATTTTTGGGTGAAAAAATGCTGTCCCTGCAGCTATTGTCTGTGTGTCTCTATGAGGAGTCCAAATACAGGAAGTGAGGGCAGGAGAAGCAGGGCTCCATGCAGGCTCCTGGCTTGTCAATCATCCTGCTTTGTGAGCTGGGAGTGTGTCATAGAGCCTCAGTGTACAGAGCCCTGCTTTTCCTTAGTGCACAAAGCCCTGCTTGTCCAACCTCACTTCCTGTATTTGGACTCCTCATAGAGACACACATGCAATAGCTGCAGGGACAAAAAAAAATCAATGTATATTACAAATATACATATAATGGTATTATCTACATTATATAAAAAGTTCTTGTTGACGACAGGTACACTTTAAACACTGTTATACAGGCTGTGCACTCACTACTCTACATTGTAGCAGAGGGTAATTTCATTTCAGAGTTGTCACATGAAAAGATAGAATAAAATATTTACAAAAATGTGAGAGGTGTACTTATTTGAGATACTGTAAGTCTCATGGAGCAAAGCATGTACAGTGGTCCCTCAAGTTACAATATTAATTGGTTCCAGGACTCACAAATGTTTGCCTCAATAATAAAAAAAAAAAAAAATGACTTAAAGGGGTTGTCCAGGAATAAACTTTTTTTATATATATCAACTACTTCTAGAAAGTTAAACAGATTTGTAAATTACTTCTATTAAAAAATCTTAATCCTTTCACTATTTATGAGCTGCTGAAGTTGAGTTGTTCTTTTCTGTCTAAGTGCTCTCTGATGACACGTGTCTCGGGAACCGCCCAGTTTAGAAGCAAATTCCCATAATAAACCTCTTCTACTCTGTGCAGTTCCAGAGACAAGCAGAGATGTCAGCAGAGAGCACTGTTACCAGACAGAAAACAACAACTCAACTTCAGCAGCTGATAATTATTGAAAGGATTAAGATTTTTAATAGAAGTAATATAGAAATCTGTTTAATTTTCTTGAGCCAGTTGATATAAAAAATTTTTTTTCCCTGGAATACCCCTTTAAAAGAACAAATTACAAATGGCCTCAGCATGTGAATACACTCTTAGGCTAAGTTCACATGAGCGGATTTACTTACGGGGTCTACGCAGCAGATTTTCAGTAGCAGATTTTTAGATGCGGAAAATCTGCCGTAGACCCCATGGAATGCCAAAAAAAAAAAAAGTGTCCCTCCTATATGTAGGCTTAAAGGGGTACTCCGGTGGAAAACTTTTTTTTAATCAATTGGTGCAGAAAGTTAAACAGATTTGTAAATTACTTCTATTAAAAAAAAACTTTATCCTTCCAGTACTTATTAGCTGCTGAATACTACAGAGGAAATTTTTTTATTTTATTCACAGAGCTCTCTGCTGACACCTCTGTGCATTTTAAGAACTGTCCAGAGTAGGAGAAAATCCCCATAGCAAACATATGCTGCTCCGAACAGTTCCTAAAATGGACAGAGATGTCAGCAGAGAGCACTGTGGTCATGATGTCAGCAGAGAACACTGTGTTCCAAAAAGAAAAGAATTTCCTCTGTAGTATTCACCAGCTAATAAGTACAGAAAGGATTAAGATTTTTTTAATAGA
Organism: Hyla sarda; assembly: GCF_029499605.1. Taxonomy (NCBI): domain Eukaryota; kingdom Metazoa; phylum Chordata; class Amphibia; order Anura; family Hylidae; genus Hyla; species Hyla sarda. Next base: position 111,525,585 of record NC_079198.1, on the reverse strand, counting down.
AGTCAATTACAAATCTGTTTAACTTTCTGGCACCAGTTGATTAAAAAAAAAAAAAAAAGTTTTCCACCGGAGTATACGGTATTATAAAAAATAAGGTAGGGGTTCACAAGGAAACAAACAATGCAAAATAACACCTAAAGGTGTGGCAAGCACCCCTGACATGCAACCCCCCAAAATTAAGAATGCTAAAAAGCAGTTAAGAAAATATACATAGTATGCATACAATTGATTAAAACAGAATAATGTAATAGATATGCTAAAAAAAAAAAGAAAATATAGGGGGTACTGGGGTGAAAAGTCCTGTATAGATAGATACTAGAGATTACAACACAGGGACCAAAGCTGCTGCAATAGAAAAAGTGCAAGTCCTTGAAAAGTGCAACAAAAAGAGTTAATAAAATGTGCAGCAAGTACTGTAGTGATGCACTAACAATATAATATACACATGCAAGGGAGTCAAAATCAAGATACATAAAAAAGTGAAATGTGGCAACATAAAAACCAATATAGCAGCAGATAGTAAAGGTCTGTGTCAAGATTGCAGGACTCACCCCAGCCCCACACCACAACCCTGACGCGTTTCGCCAGGAGAGGCTTTATCCAGGATAAAGCCGCTCCTGGCAAAACGCATCGGAGGAGATGGAGGAGATTCATCAAAACCTGTGTAGAGGAAGAATGGTCCAGTTGCCAATAGCAACCAATCAGATTGTTTTATTTTTCATAGGCCTTTTTAAAAATAAAAGAAGCAATGTGATTGGTTGCTACAGGCAACTGCACTAATTTTCACAGTTGCCCTCTATCTGCAGACTATTACTGCTGATTGGCTCCTATGTCAGAACTATATCTGCAGACTGACTTTTGCTTAAAGGGGTACTCAAAAGAAATTCATAAAGAAAAGAACTTCCTGTGGATCATACAGCAGCTGATAAGTACTGTAAGGATTAAGATTTTTCATAGAAGTAATTTACAAATCTGTTTAACTTTCTGGCACCAGTCGATTAAAAAAATAATAATAATTGTTTTCCACCAGAGTACCCCTTTAACTTCTGTGTATTAGGGTTCAGGGTTCGATCTAATTTCTTTGATTTCACTGCTCGCCTACAGAATGTATATTCCTGGATGTGTCCAGAACACTTAGCTGATGTGCTGATCCACAAGACAGCCATACTGGTATTATTATATTTGGACCAATAAATAATGGAGAAAAAATCCGGCACACAGAAAGGGCCAGTAATGGCCCCTGCTTGATGATATGTCTGGGGTCTCTCCAGGTAGTAACTTGTGTGAATCTCCCAGTGCAAAAGCCATAAAATGAGTTTTAGTCAGCAGGTAAACAACATATTTTGAGGAATGTGGAGCCCTGAGGGAAAGGGCCGCACCTTTGTGTCATGTAAAGTGTTTTTTGTCTAGTTTTAGCAGTCATTACAATGACACAGGCTCCTGGGAGTAACACAATACCACTGCACTAACAAGTGAATGGGCCGTGCCTAATAGAGGGGAAGAATGAGTAGACACAGGGCACTGACCATATACACAGTGTCGTACAGGCAGTATAGGGTACAGCCACACAGGGCACCTTACAATGGGTCCTGTAAACAGACAGAGGCCCCAGATTGGGAACAGGACACAACAAAGATCCGAAAAACAACATAAACCCCACTGAAGCCTCTGACTAACAGAGCTGATCACACTGCAGTCTTGTCCTGTCTTCACCACAGTAAAGTTCTACTCCGTTCAGATACATAACCAATCATGTCTGGGTGGCCCCATATCCCCACTTTTATTTGTCTTCTGCTTAGAGACACTAGCCGCTAAAATGTGAAATGATCCTGACATTTAAGGGATACTAGTTAAAACCTGTGAATTTAAAATATCACTCTTTGTAGACTATGTCCTTCTCACATTACACAACACATTAAAGGGGTACTCCACTGGCCAGCGTTAGGAAGTAAATGTTTCGAATGCTGTTTTCGCGCTACGGGGGTCAACCACACCCCCTCGTGACATCATGGCCACACACCCTCAATGCAAGTCTGTGGGAGGGTGTGTGACTCCCATAGACTTGCATTGAGGGGCGTGACCGTGATTTCACGAGGGGCGTGGCTGAAAACAGCGTTCGAAACATTTACTTCCTAACGCTGGCCAGTGGAGTACCCCTTAAACAACTCCCAATATTCATCAGGTTTTAGAAGAGTATGGCCGTTTAACTAGTTACAAAATGAACAATAGCCTTACCTATAAACCTTGTAGATTCAGAAAATGTTTATTCATACAAATGGCAATCTCAATCCATCTCTTCTTTGGGAATCCAGATTACCCCAAAATACACTTCACGGTAGAGACATATTTTTCCGAAGCTCTTCCAGGAGATCAAATTATTACTTAAAAAATGGTCTTCATTACCTTTATCTATCTTAGGGTGCATTCACACTACTTTTAGCAATCCAGCGGGGAAATTTAAAAAACCGCCAGCGCCGAATCCCATTCATTTGAATGAGCCAGCCGGAGTCAGATAGTGGCTCCGATTGGCTAATTTTTGAACCGTATATATATTATTTTTTATTTTTTTTATTTTTTTTTGCCAGACTGAAGACCCCCAGCAGACCACAGTTTTCAACCTGGCAATAAAACGGTGCAAAAATGAGCTGACCGGAGTCACTATCTGACGGCTCATTCAAATGAATGGGATGCGGCATGGGTACAGCAGGATACGGGCGCGGACTGTTTTAAAATTTCCCTGTCGGCTTGCTAAAGGGGTATTCCACTGTAGGTAAAGGGGTTCTCCGCTGCTCAACGTTTGGAACAAACTGTTCCGAACGCTGGAGCCGGGAGCTCGTGACGTCATAGCCCCACCCCCTCATGACGTCACGATCCACCCCCTCAATGCAAGTCTATGGGAGGGGGCGTGGCAGCTGTCACGCCCCCTCCCATAGACTTGCATTGAGGGGGCGGGCCGTGACATCATGAGGGGGTGGGGCTATGAGGTCACGAGCTCCCGATTCCAGCATTCAGAACAAGTTTGTTCAAAACGCTGAGCAGCGGAGAACCCCTTTAAGAACGAATAGCAGCACTGAAAATGTCCATCCTACGCCCCCTGACGAAGCGACAAGCGAAAACGCGTTCGGGGTAGGTGAGCTGTCCCAGGATAGGGTGCATGACCAGAATCTGTTTGCTTTTTCCATTCTTTGTTTACCCTGCCCTTTCTTTCTTTTTATTCGATTCCTGTTCCTCATAATCTCATTTTTATACATATTATGTGTTTACATATTGACATGTCCCATGTCGTACGCCACCATTTTGGATGAGACTTTTTGTATTTTGTGCATTCTGTTTATTCATACGGGACATTCTCATCATTCCTTTGCAGTGTGTGTTGTATGACCACCGATCTATTATTGTTATGTAATTTTTTAATATTAGTTTTTACTGTATTTTCAATAAAGTATATGAATTTTTTCCATATTTGGCCTCATTGTTTTTGGTGAGAGTATGTTATATTGGCCTATGGTACTATTATTTAGTTAGTTCTTTGGCTAACCTACATACATTTCTTTACCTCCTTCCCATCTCGGTACATATGGGAGGTATAGAAATGCTTCAATCTTTATTCCTCAAGTTTGTCTGGAAATAAAGGCTGTCACAAGCCCCAAAAAAGAAAACAAATGATGGAGGTCTAGTAATGCCTGATATATTTAAATATTTTTAAGCAACTCACATCTGCAGAAATATTTCCTGGACTACATATCTTGCTTACAACAACGAAGGTCCAAGTGACTGAGAAGTGTCAGATTTTACCAACTCCCATTCCACCATGTGGATACTAATTTTTAATGTGGAATACCGTATATACTCGAGTATAGGCCGAGTTTTTCAGCACGATTTTTCGTGCTGAAAACACCCCCCTCGGCTTATACTCGAGTGAACTCCCCCACCCGCAGTGGTCTTCAACCTGCGGACCTCCAGAGGTTTCAAAACTACAACTCCCAGCAAGCCCGGGCAGCCATCGGCTGTCCGGGCTTGCTGGGAGTTGTAGTTTTGAAACCTCCGGAGGTCCGCAGGTTGAAGACCACTGCGGCCTTCAACATCATCCAGCCCCCTCTCACCCCCTTTAGTTCTGAGTACTCACCTCCGCTCGGCGCTGGTCCGGTCCTGCAGGGCTGTCCGGTAAGGAGGTGGTCCGGTGAGGAGGTGGTCCGGGCTGCTATCTTCACCGGGGAGGCCTCTTCTAAGCGCTTCGGGCCCGGCCTCAGAATAGTCACGTTGCCTTGACAACGACGCAGATACGTCGTTGTTAAGGCAACGGCTCTATTCCGGGCCGGAAGCGCGGAGAAGAGTCGCCCCCGGTGAAGATAGCAGCCCGGACCACCTCCTCACCGGACCACCTCCTCACCGGACAGCCCTGCAGGACCGGACCAGCGCCGAGCGGAGGTGAGTACTCAGAACTAAAGGGGGTGAGAGGGGGCTGGATGATGTTGAAGGCCGCAGTGGTCTTCAACCTGCGGACCTCCGGAGGTTTCAAAACTACAACTCCCAGCAAGCCCGGACAGCCGATGGCTGCCCGGGCTTGCTGGGAGTTGTAGTTTTGAAACCTCTGGAGGTCCGCATGTTGAAGGCCGCAGTGGTCTTCAACCTGCGGACCTCCGGAGGTTTCAAAACTACAACTCCCAGCAAGCCCGGACAGCCGATGGCTGCCCGGGCTTGCTGGGAGTTGTAGTTTTGAAACCTCTGGAGGTCCGCAGGTTGAAGACCACTGAGGGCGAATGATGAGAAGAGGATGATGAAGGGGGGGGGGGGGTGTGGGGATGATGAAGGGGGGTGGGGATGATGAAGGGGGGGTGTGTGGGATGATTACAAGGGGATGATGAAGGGGGGGATGTGTGGGATGATAAGGGGATGTGTGGGATGATGACAAGGGGATGATGAAGGGGGGATGTGTGGGATAAGGGGATGTGTGGGATGATGACAAGGGGATGATGAAGGGGGGATGTGTGGGATGATGACAAGGGGATGATGAAGGGGGGATGTGTGGGATGATGACAAGGGGATGATGAAGGGGGGATGTGTGGGATAAGGGGATGTGTGGGATGATGACAAGGGGATGATGAAGGGGGGATGTGTGGGATGATGACAAGGGGATGATGAGGATGTTAATGACGGGTCTGGATGATGACAGGGGGGGGATGAGGTATTTCCCACCCTAGGCTTATACTCGAGTCAATAACTTTTCCTGGGATTTTGGGTTGAAATTAGGGGTCTCGGCTTATACTCGGGTCGGCTTATACTCGAGTATATACGGTAATAAAGTAATTTTTTTTAGATGGAACCTGGCCAGTTGGAACCTTTCTTCCTATTTTCTTTGTACTTCATGGGATCTCGCTCCGGATGATCTGTGCTTTGCCGATGTTTCATTGCAGATAAGTGTGTGCATTTGGCTTGAGTGAGGCGTCAATAGATGCCCCCTTACCAAGAGCAAACATATTCTATATGGCAGACACTCCTAACCTCACGAACCCTCGATGTTCTGGAGGAAATATTAAAATTTCTCGAATCTATACACTTCTAACTTAGGGAGACTTGTACCGACTCCCCTTTTCCACTTCCTACTCCATTGAAGTTCTTGTGCAAAACATCCACAACCTCTAGTGGTCTTATCTCAACGATTTATGATATGGGGAATTCTATCTCAGAAGTCATATCCCTTTTAACTCTTTAGCAAACTATTTGGTCTAGGGCACCTAAATCCGAATTGTGCACAATGTATAAAGAGAATCAGTTAAATATTTTATTCCACACTCCAGATGTTCTACACCATTTTTAACCCCATGTTCTTCCTCATTGTTGGAGATTCAGAAGAGATATAGGCACCCTCCTACATACGGTATATTTTAATTCTTGTTTTCTATAGGTTTAGATACCTATTTGCTTATTTTGTAGTATCATATGTTTTATCACTTCACCTAATGCTCTAGGACAGTGGTTTCCAACCTGCGGACCTCCAGATGTTGCAAAACTACAATTCCCAGCATGCCCGGACAGCCGTTGGCTGTCTGGGCATGCTGGGAGTTGTAGTTTTGCAACATCTGGAGGTCCGCAGGTTGGAGACCACTGCTCTAGGATGTCCCTCCTATCATATCTGTCCTCAAGATACTTTTAAATGATAACCCTGAATGCTTATGGGGTGTAAATGACTTGTTCCACAGCCTATACTGTTATATCTTTTTATATGTTTATTCTTTGTTTGATTTTATGTAGTAACTTTTTGAAAGAAAAACAAAACTTGTTTTAAATGGTTAAAAATAAAGTTCTGCCCCCTGTGTGATTGCTACTAGGTCAGAAGAATTTTTAAATTCACTGACAATATACAAATACAATGAGGATAAAACACAAAGGCCCAGACTTATCAATCTGTCAGACAAACACTGGAGTGATTCGTCCATAGCAGCCAATCACATCTCAGCTTTCATTGACACATGATCAGAGTCAGATGGTTCAGATTGTTGCTCAGTATTACAGTATATGGGATGTGATGTTCTGCAGGGGCCCTTGGTCCTTGTGTCCTCACCAATATCCCCTTGTGTTCCTGACGGAGCCTGTGCCCTAGTTTCACCTTCGGTTATGACATGTAAATAAGCAGATTTTCCAGGTCACGTGCTGCAGACAAGAGCATTACACACCACAATGACTTCTATTCACTGTGAGCAAACAGTCTTCAGAAGCATAACCACACTCTGGGGTGAGGGACTGTCCCCCCTTTAGCAGATCATGGCACTGCCAGATGAAGGACTGTCCCCCCAGATAACTGCTCTTCCAGACGAAGGACTGTCCTCCCAGATAACTACTCCTTCAGACAAAGGACTGTCCCCCCAGATAACTGCTCCTTCAGACGAAGGACTGTCCCCCCAGATAACTGCTCCTTCAGACAAAGGACTGTCCTCCCAGATAACTGCTCCTTCAGACGAAGGACTGTCCCCCCAGATAACTGCTCTTCCAGACGAAGGACTGTCCCCCAGATAACTGCTCCTTCAGACGAAGGACTGTCCCCCAGATAACTGCTCCTTCAGACGAAGGACTGTCCCCCCAGATAACTGCTCTTCCAGACGAAGGACTGTCCTCCCAGATAACTACTCCTTCAGACAAAGGACTGTCCCCCCAGATAATTGCTCTTCCAGACGAAGGACTGTCCCCCAGATAACTGCTCCTTCAGACGAAGGACTGTCCCCCAGATAACTGCTCCTTCAGACGAAGGACTGTCCCCCCAGATAACTGTTCTTCCAGGCGAAGGACTGTCCCCCCAGATAACTGCTCTTCCAGGCGAAGGACTGTCCCCCCAGATAACTGATCCTTCAGACAAAGGACTGTCCCCCCCCCCAGATAACTGCTCTTCCAGACAAATGACTGTCCCCCCAGATAACTGCTCCTTCAGACGAAGGACTGTCCCCCCAGATAACTGCTCCTTCAGACGAAGGACTGTCCCCCCAGATAACTGCTCTTCCACACGAAGGACTGTCCCCCCAGATAACTGCTCTTCCAGACGAAGGATTGTCCCCCCAGATAACTGCTCTTCCACACAAAGGACTGTCCCCCCAGATAACTGCTCTTCCAGACGAAGGATTGTCCCCCCAGATAACTGCTCTTCCAGACGAAGGATTGTCCCCCCAGATAACTGCTCCTTCAGACAAAGGACTGTCCCCCCCCCCCCAGATAACTGCTCCTTCAGACGAAGGACTGTCCCCCCAGATAACTGCTCTTCCAGATGAAGGATTGTCCCCCCAGATAACTGCTCTTCCACACAAAGGACTGTCCCCCCAGATAACTGCTCTTCCAGACGAAGGATTGTCCCCCCAGATAACTGCTCTTCCACACAAAGGACTGTCCCCCCAGATAACTGCTCTTCCAGATGAAGGATTGTCATCCCCCCCCCCCCCAGATAACTGCTCTTCCAGACGAAGGACTGTCCCCCCCAGATAACTGCTCTTCCAGACGAAGGACTGTCCCCCCAGATAACTGCTCTTCCAGACGAAGGACTGTCCCCCCAGATAACTGCTCTTCCAGACGAAGGATTGTCCCCCCCCCCCCAGATAACTGCTCTTCCAGATGAAGGATTGTCATCCCCCCCCCCCCCCCCCCCAGATAACTGCTCTTCCAGATGAAGGATTGTCATCCCCCCCCCCCCCCAGATAACTGCTCTTCCAGATGAAGGATTGTCATCCCCCCCCCCCCAGATAACTGCTCTTCCAGACGAAGGACTGTCCCCCCAGATAACTGCTCCTTCAGACGAAGGACTGTCCCCCCAGATAACTGCTCTTCCAGACAAAGGACTGTCCCCCCAGATAACTGCTCTTCCAGACAAAGGACTGTCCCCCCCAGATAACCATGCTCCTGATTGTCTGAGTCCCCCCATAACCCCACTCCTGGACGAAGGACTATGCTCCCAGGCAAAGGACTGTCCTCCCGAATAACGAAGTTCCCAGGAAAAGCACTTTCCCTCCCAGATAACCACTGTACAGGACCCTGAAGAAGCTCCTGTCCTCTACATAGACCAGCGTTTCCTAACCGGGGTGCCTCCAGCTGTTGCAAAACTACAACTCCCAGCATGTCCGGACAGCCTTTGGCTGACTGCTGTCTGGTTTCTGGGCTGCACTCTCAGACAATGTCAGCTCTTGACTGCACTTTTATAAGCTCTTGGGTCCCGCACTCTTGGACTGTCTCAGTTTCTGGGCTGCACTCTTGGACTGTCTCAGTTTCTATGCTGCACTCTCAGACAATGTCAGCTCTTGACTGCACTTTTATACGCTCTTGGGTCCCGCACTCTTGGACTGTCTCAGTTTCTATGCTGCACTCTCAGACAATGTCAGCTCTTGACTGCACTTTTATATGCTCTTGGGTCCCGCACTCTTGGACTGTCTCAGTTTCTGGGCTGCACTCTCAGACAATGTCAGCTCTTGACTGCACTTTTATATGCTCTTGGGTCCCGCACTCTTGGACTGTCTCAGTTTCTGGGCTGCACTCTTGGACTGTCTCAGTTTCTATGCTGCACTCTCAGACAATGTCAGCTCTTGACTGCACTTTTATATGCTCTTGGGTCCCGCACTCTTGGACTGTCTCAGTTTCTGGGCTGCACTCTTGGACTGTCTCAGTTTCTATGCTGCACTCTCAGACAATGTCAGCTCTTGACTGCACTTTTATATGCTCTTGGGTCCTGCACTCTTGGACTGTCTCAGTTTCTGGGCTGTCCTCAGATACTCTTGGTTCTGGGACAGCTCTTGTAGGTCCTGGGCTGCAGTCTCGGATGCTCTCAGGGTTTCACTCTTGGACTTTCTCTCTGCACTGACAGAGAACCGCGGAGCAGAGACCGCAATGCAGCAGCAGGCCTGATATATTAACCTGCTGAAGAGGCAGTGGCCTCAGCATTACCTCAGTGTGCACAGACTGACCACACAGACAATACAGCAGGGTACACCACCGCGCCGCACTGAAAATAGAGGTGCACAGGATCTGACATTTTTAAGGGTTTCTGTAAACACAAATGTGTTTCAATTTTAGTTTTAAAAAAAAAATAGGAACATTCTGGTTTTTTAACCTGATAACCTGCCCTAACAGAATATTTCTCCAAGCTAATGATTTTCTGTCATTGTATCCAGTCTAGACAATACTCTTCATCCTTGCGCTATACCATGTTGTTACCATAGAGCAGTGATCTTCAACCTGCGGACCTCCAGATGTTACAAAACTACAACTCCCAGCATGCCCGGACAGCCGTTGGCTGTCCGGGCATGCTGGGAATTGTAGTTTTGCAACATCTGGAGGTCCGCAGGTTGAAGACCACTGCCATAGAGGAATGGAAATTATACTATGTAGTTTTCTGGGTTCATGAATATAAAGCTTTTTTATTGTACATTGAAGAGTTGTGCAGTTTTCTCCTGTGCTTTTTATTTTATCAGTTCATTTTCAGGAAACACTGCTGGCGTTCATAATTTTTTTACCTCAAATTTTTTTTTTTATATTGCAGACAAATTTTGACTATTTAGAATTGATACAAATAAGTTTGCGGAGGCTTGAAACTCTTTCTCAATTGTCCCCTAGAGGGTAGGGTCACATGTGCCGTATTTTGCTGCTGCATATTTTCTTACCTATTGAAGTCAATGGATAGCAAAATACGCAGCTGATTTTGCTACCTGTGGATTTAGAGGGGTTATCCACCATAAGGTGATTTTAGTACGTACCTTGCAGACAGTAATGGACATGCTTAGGAAGGATCTGCACTTGTCTTGTGGCTAAATGGCTATGCTGTGAGATTACCATAACACTGTGGCTAGCTTTTTGTTTGACTTTTTCTTTTTTTTTTTACTACAAATCCCACAATTCCATTTCCCTCCCTCCCACACATCAGCCACCCCACCCATTGAAACATAAATGAGTTCCATCCATTCAAAAGACCTGTGGTTTTCAATCAGGGTGCCTACAGCTGTTGCATTAGTTGCAGATTGATCTCACTCCCACCAAGCGATCGCTCCACCCATTGAAGCAGACAGGCTCCCTGTCATCAGCTGACTGGTGAGTCAGGTCTCTGCCGCATTGCAACCTGGGAAAAATCTGAGAAATACAGTAATTTTGTATGCTGCTAAAAATATTGGGGTGAAAATGACAGAAGAATTGTGAGAAAACAGTCACAAACAGGTAGGGCTGGGCGGTATGACCAAATATGTGTATCACTATTTTTGTAACTTATGGCGGTTCCACGGTATATAACGTGATTTCTCCTCTCCCCCCCCCCTTAAATCATGTGACCTGCGAGCGCTGTTCTGCTCCCCCCCCCAAATTAATCATCAGCCCAGTGCTGCACAATCCCCATCGGGGTACTACTCACATGTCACCCGCAAGCACTGCCTTCCTCGTCCTCCTGTTTGTTGCGGATCGCCTGCGCTGGCTGGAACTGTGTACTGTAAGCTGTGTCCCTATGCAGCCGTCAGCCTACCAATTGCCGAAGCGATGTTCCGCCTTGGGCCGGTGATAGGATGAGCCCACTGTCATGTAAGAAGCCGGCTCCTTACATGACAGTGGGCTCAGCCTATCACCGGCCGGGTCGGAACATCGCTGCGGCCGGTGATAGCGCAGGCGGCCCGCAACAAACAGGAGGATGAGGAGGGCAGCGCTTGCAGGTGATGTGTGAGTAGTACCTCCGATGGGGACAGCACAGCGCTGGGCTGATCATTAATTTGGGAGGGGGAAGCAGAACAGCGCTCGCAGGTCACATATGATTAGTTCCCCGATGTGGGGACAGCACAGCGGGCTGAAAATTCATTCATTCCCGAGAGGGAGGGGCCAAACCGGTATTGCGGTATGGGGAAATATTCATATGGCGGAGCACAAAAATTTCGGTATTCGGAATGAAATGGTATACCGTCCAGCCCTACACACAGGTACAGACACTATATTATGAGCTACACTAACTTTACAGCCCCTGTAGCATAGTCAAGGCTGGTCACATTAGAGCCCTGCGCAGGGCTGTTTTCTTAATCCTGATCTCGCCTGTTCCTGCTGAATTTCTGACCATTACCGTCTGCTCCTGCAACATATGTGTCCAATCCCGCCTACTCCCACATACATTATGTTACAGCTTTTAGACATAACAAAAAAGTTACACAAATGTTAAAACTATGCCAAACGTTCAAAATAACCTAGAACATTGCATTCCATTAAGCAGACCTTTGTGCCATTTCATCAACAGCCCTCCCCCCGCCTTGTAATTTCTCCCCCACCTTGTGTCATTTCATCACCCCCACCTTGTGCCATTTCAGGAACTGTGATATATTGCAGGAACTGATGTAGGTTCTGTGACCGCCCGCTCCAGACTAACCCCCCACACACAAGTTTTAGATCGGGTCAAGCAGGACCCAGAGGATCCCAAGGCCATTGCAGTCCTCTAGTTCACATTACGACTTTTATGTTTGTCACATATGTGAAACTTATTTCTGAAAACCACAGACAACATGCATGCAAATAAATATATATTATTATATATATTATTTTTTTCACCCCCGCCTGAGAATAAAAGACTGATACAATAAAATTAGGAACATAAGTCGGGAAAAAGAAACATACAAGTTGGGTATACATTTTTCAAAAAGGATGGTCAGACATTAAGGGCTTGTTCGCACTAAGGAAAATAAGGCGGAATGAGTCTGACACAAATTCTCCATTAAATTCCACCTTGAATCAGACTTTCAATGATTATAATTTCCATGACTCAGTTTCTGTAGGACGAAAGTCCATTCTTTCCTCGAAATCTGGGTTTAAAATCCTATGAAGTCAATGGTACTTTACATTTGTGAGCTAAATAAAGCGTTTTTTTTATTTTGACGTTTTTTTAACTCCCAGCATGCCCTTCGGCTTTCCAGGCATGCTGGGAGTTATAGTTTTGCAGCAGCTGGAGGCACCTTGGTTGGGAAACACTGGCTTAGAGGGATATAATAAAGACTTTAAATCCATGTTATACAGAGTGCTGCTGTATACCGCCCATGTGGATAGACCTCTGTATTCTGACCTCCCTGATCTGACATGTGGGGATGAGCCTCCAGGCTGCTGTGTGGGAAAGGGCCGCATCATCCCCAGACACGGTGAAGGTTGGTGGGAAATCTTCCCACTTGTGACTCCCAGGATCCTGCTGAGCCCAAGGGCTTCACACACAGCAGCAAAAACAGGACATTCACGGGGGACTACAGCCCTTTCTTTTGCCCACAACTCTCTATTCTTCCCCAGTCTTTGTCCCTTGACACCCCCCACTCCTGATCTCTTCCAGCTTGTGGGGTCAGTCACTAAACCCCACTATAAATTATTGTCACTTCTATGACCCAGATGCACAGAAGACTCCTCCAGATGTAAGCACATACATCTGAATCATATCAACAAGAAGTTCTACAGCTTCCTAATACAGGTTACATGTTTCTGCTGCTCAATTATTCTTTACTGAATTTCCCTACTCCTGCTCAAACACCTGATGTGCCCACGTTTCAAAGCTTTTTGTTGTAACAATCTGCAGTGCTTTAAAGGGGTACTCCGGCCCTAAGACATCTTATCCCCAATCCAAAGGATAAGGGATAAGATGTCTGATCGTGGGGGTCCCGCCGCTGGGACCCCCGTAATCTCTCATGCAGCACCTACCTTTGAGAGCCCTCCGCAGCGATGGAGGCTCCGTGTCTGAAGCTTAACGACCACAGGGCCGGAGTATCATGACATCATGACTCCGTCCCCTTGTGATGTCACACCCCGCCCCCTCAATGCAAGCCTATGGGAGGGGGCATGATGGCCATCACACCCCTCCCATAGGTTTGCATTGGGAGGGGAATGAGATCACAACGGGGCGGAGTCGTGACGCCACAATGATACTCCGGCCCCGTGGTTGTGAGGCTTCAGACATGGAGCCCGCAGCACTGCATGCAGCTGAAACAGGTAGGTGCTGCATATGAGAGATTGTGGGGGTACCCAGCGGCGGGACCCCCGCGATCACACATCTTATCCCCTATCCTTTGGAGTACCTCTTTAAGCCAAAACACATTCTTGGCATTTGCTCTTTAATGTTCCTACTTATTATGAAGATACTGACAACATAAAGGATCCCAAAAATAAGAATATAACAATACTGCATGAGTTGTTAGTATACATATCACCTTATATTTACCGTACATACAACTCTCTTACACACAAAGAAAGCTTCATGTCGTCTCCGCTTCCCCAATGGTCTGGGTGAACCCCACTACAGAGGCGTCACACATAAGCTCAGTCCATCCTATGAGAATACTGGGGAGGTGGGGCTCAGTAATACATATCACTAAAACATGAAAATAATAAGTATAGATTGCTGAAATTTCAAATATGTAACACCAAATAATTAAGTTCAGCAATACACAAAATTATACCAAAATATGCAAAATGTTATTGAAAATACAAATACATACACATGTAGAGCCAAATGCCACCTGCACTTCCCCCAACGTACCGTATTTTTCGCCCTATAGGACGCACCGGCGAATAAGATGCACCCAATTTATAGGTGCAAAATCTAAAAAAATAAAGATTTTGAACCCAATAGTGGTCTTCAACCTGCGGACCTCCAGATGTTGCAAAACTACAACTCCCAGCATGCCCGGAAAGCCGTTGGCTGTCCGGGCATGCTGGGAGTTGTAGTTTTGCAAAATCTGGAGGTCCGCAGGTTGTAGACCACTGCATAGGAGGTAATACTCACGTGTCCCCGCCGCTCCGGACCCGTCACCGCTGCCCTGGATGTCGCTCCATCGCTGTCGCCGCGTCCCTGTCGCTCCGGAACGTCTCTGCTGCCGGACGGGTATCCTCGCTCTCCGTCACCGCCATCAAGTCGTTACGCACGCCGACGCACGTACGCGACTACGTGATAACGAGGAAGGAGAGCGCCGGCCATACAGGGGATCCCTGAACGGAGAAGACACCGAGGAGGCAGGTAAGGTGTCCTGTAAGCATTAACCCGACTATTCAGTGGGGCTGTTCAGGACCGCCGCGGTGAAATCGCGGCGGTCCCGAACAGCCTGACTGAACAGCCGGGTTAGTGTCACTTTCCCTTCAGACGCGGCGGTCAGCTTTGATCGCCGTGTCTGAAGGGTTAATACAGAGCATCACCGCGATCGGTGATGTCCTGTTTTAGCCGCGGGTCCCAGCCGTTGATGGCCGCAAGGACCGCCGCGATAGGGGTGTATTCGTCGTATAAGACGCACCGACTTTTCCCCCCCAGTTTTGGGGACAAAAAGTGCGTCTTATACGGCGAAAAATATGGCACGCTTCGCGCTGCAGCAGCAGCGCGAAACGTACGTTGGGGTAAGTGCAGGTGGCATTTGGCTCTACATTGGGTTACCATTTTGTCTTCTTCTGTGCATGTTTTGTTGTCTGAGTTACTCGGATTAGGGCTTATATGTAGCCTCAGCAATATACCTCATATGATTATTTGTATGCACTTATACTTACCTTGTTCCAGAGTTTGTGCCTATACCTCCTGTTTCCTCTCAGTCCTTTGCACCGTGCTCATACATTTGATTTTAATATGTATTTGTATTTTCAATAACATTTTGCATATTTTGGTAAAATTTTGTGCATTGCTGAACTTCTTTATTTGGTGTTACAGCTCAGTAATACATCCAAAACAGAGACAGGTTTATCTAGTCCTATCCAGAGAACAATAGAGCCATCAATCATTCCAATCCTCCATCCACAATTATAATTATTAGGCTACCTTTTAGCAGCAGTAAAGTGACAATAGTTCCCCCTGGTATTTAAGATTTTTTATTTGCATAGTATTTAAAAAAAAAAAAAAAAAGAGAAGATTTTTTGGGGGCTCTTTCAGCGGGTTACATCACATCCAGAGCTTGGAGCAGCCGTAGCGTTCAGTCGGCGTTCTGACAAAAAAGGCTCTGCCGGGGGCAGAGATTATTGACAGTACTTAGTGGAATCGTTCTCTATGAATCATCTCCATTACCGGAGTCTCTACAACAATCGTGACGAAAGGAAGCGGCTGCTCTTTGCTCAAGAAAACGATTGAGAGTGAGAGCGCAACTAGAAGCCTGCCCCGAAAAATAACACACTTCTCAACACCTCCACATTTTACATTCTAATTCCCAATATATCTCTGAGGAACATTTCAAATGTTCTCCTCTTCTGTTGCACCATAGTTCTGTAATGTCCTATACTCCAGCCACAGTTAAAGGAGTAGTCCAGTGGTGACCCAGTGGTGAACAACTTATCCCCTATCCTTAGGATAGGGGATAAGTTTGAGATTGCGGGGGGTCCGACCGCTGGGGCCCCCAGTGATCTCCTGTACGGAGCCCCGACAACCCGCGGGAAGGAGGCGTGTCGACCTCCGCACGAAGCGGCGGCCGACACGCCCCCTCAATACAACTCTATGGCAGAGCCGAAGCGCTGCCTTCAGCAATCTCCGACTCTGCCATAGAGATGTATTGAGGGGGCGTGTCGGCCACCGCTTCGTGCGGAGGTCGACACCCGCTATCTGGCCAGAGAGCCTGGCCCCCGTACAGAGAGATCGCAGGGGGCCCCAGCGGTCGGACCCCCCGCGATCTCAAACTTATCCCCTATGCTTAGGATAGGGGATAAGTTTTTCACCACTGGACTACTCCTTTAAAGGGGTACTCCACTGGAAAACATTTTTTTTTTTTTTTTTTTTTTTATCAACTGGTGCCAGAAAGTTAAACAGATTTGTAAATTTCTTCTATTAAAAAATCTTAATCCTTCTAGTACTTATTAGCTGCTGTTATGATCCACAGGAAGTTTTTTTTGTATTTATTTCCTTTCTGTCTGACCACACTGTTCTCTGCTATGTTAGCTATGGGGATTTGCTCCTACTCTGGACAGTTCCTAAAATGGACAGAGGTGTCAGCAGAGAGCACTGTGGTCAGACAGTGAAGAAATTCAAATAGAAAAGAACTTCCTGTGGAGCATATAACAGCTGATAAGTACTGGAAGGATTAAGTTTTTTAAATAGAAGTAATTTACAAATCTGTTTAACTATCTGGCACCAGTTAATTTAGAAAAAAAATGTTTTCCAGTGGAGTACCCCTTTAAAGCTGCATTGACAATTCTACTATTAAATCATAGACTTGCATTTAGGGGGTAGGGCATGACGTCATGAGGGGGTGGAGCTATGACATCACGAGCTCCCGGCGCCAGCTCCAGCGTTCGGAACAGTTTGTTCCAAAAATTGAGCAGCGGAGTACCCCTTTAAAAGCTTTATGCAGCCAAGGAGACAGTACATAAAACGCACTCTCCCGGTTACTGCCAAAAAGAGGGAACTTTATTCCAGGAGTTACATGGAATACAAGAGTACGGGTCGAGAGGAGGAAGGAAGGTGAGCTCAGCCGAGCTCGTGGAACGACGGTCCCGTTTCGCAGGTTCTCCGCTTGGTCACGCCCCTTTCTTTTAAATTTATGTATGACCATATACTTGTGCATATTAACACTATCTTTTGTATATACATCATTATAGGAATGCACATGTCCATTATCTGTGACACTCAATTACATATAGGGTTAATATCCCGTTGTTCAGAGGTGAAGCAGCTGCTGTTTAATTCCCTTAATGAAAGGGGGAGTGACTTTTGTATTGCCTGTCTATTTATTTGGGGTTTCATTACTGTTTTGCATGCCTTGATAAAGGGTCCTCCCGAAACGCGTTGGTGTTTTCATGTTATTTTATTCTTTTTTCCCCTTTTTGCAATGTTTTTAAGAAGATGGAAATAAAGCTTCTCATTTTTATTATACCCTGACTGGAACCTAGAGTGCTGTTTTCTCTCATATCTCATGCATGCTTAAAGGAAATCTGCCATCAGTGTCACCAGCACTAACGTGTTGATACAGACAGGTAGTGCAGTTAACACTGATGACAACGGTACTTACCTTGTCCTGTTCCGTGCTGTAGTTCTCCGGCAATCCTCTTCGGTATATTCAGCTCCGGTCCAGACTTGGGGCATGGGTGGAGCTTAGTGATGTCACCGCTGCTGTTTGCTAGCAGTGGGACCCAGCAGAGATCGACAGCACGAAACGGGACAAGGTAAGTACCGTTGTCATCAGTGTCCACTGCATTACCTATTTGTACCGACAGGTTAGTGCAGGTGACACTGCAGCTACCTTTTCTGCAGGAAGGCTATTTCCTTCATCCACTACTCTCTCAGTAAAGTAATAAATCCTGATATTACTGCAGAAACTTTTGCCTCTCTAATATAAAATTATTTCCTCTTCTGGCAGTTTCTCTTTTAACCCCTTAAGGACTCAGCGTTTTTCAGTTTTTGCATTTTGTTTTTTTCCTCCTTACCTTTTAAAAATCATAACCCTTTCAATTTTCAACCTAAAAATCCATATGATGGGTTATTTTTTTTCGCAACCAATTCTATTTTGTAATGACATCAGTCATTTTACCCCAAAATTTACAGTGAGACAAAAAAAAAATAATCATTGTGCAACAAAACTGAAGAAAAAAACGCCATTTTGTAACTTTTGGGGGCTTCCGTTTCTATGCAGTACATTTTAAATCACAATTATTAAAAAAATTTTTACACTTATTTTCTTGCAGTGTTGAAGCCCCCATAGGGGAGTATAACATGCATTACATTGATTGCAGGCACTAATCAATGCTATGCCACAGCATTGCATTGATCAGTGTTTTTGGCGGTCGATTGCTCCAAGCTTGAGATCCAGGCTTAAGCAATCAATCGCCGATCGGACGAGCAGGAGGAAGGTAAGGGGCCCTCCTGCTGCGTTCTAGCTGATCGGAACACCGTGGTTTCACCACGGTAGTCCTGATCATCCCGACTGAGCTGCTGGGAAGCATATTTTTTTAACTAAAGGGTTAATAGCGCACGTCACTGCGATTGGTGATGCGCGCTATTAGCCATAAGTCCCGGCCTTCATTAATTATGACATGGGGTGACCGCATGACCCGGCATTATATCGCGGGAGGTACGTCCTGCATCCTTAAAGAGTTAAATCTCCTCCTTTACCGTGTTGATTGCCTTTATGTAAATAAATGTTTCTATCATATCCCCTCTGTCTCGTCTTTCTTCCAAGCTAAACATGTTAAGGTCCTGATAAGTTTTATCCTGTAATCCATGTACTAGTATAGTATCTTCTCTGAACTCTCTCTAGAGTATCTATATCCTTCTGGAGATACGGCCTCCAGCACGGTGCACAATATTCCAAGTGAGGTCTCAACAGTGTTCTGTACAGCGGCATGAGCACTTCTCTCTTTCTACTGCTTATACCTCTCCCTATACATCCATGAACACCTTCCTCTCTACCGCTAATACCTCTCCATATACACCCATGTGCACTACATTCTCTACTGCTAATGCCTCTCCCTATACTCCCACAAGCACTTCCTTTTCCTTTTAATACCTCTCCCTATACATCCAAGCATTCTGCCAGCATTTCCTGCTGCTATATTGCATAGTCAGCCTACCTTTAAGTCTTCTGCAATAATGACCCCTAAATCACTTTACTTCAAAAACTGAAGTTATGACTGTATCAAATATTACATATTCTGCCCTTGGGTTTTCTTTGCCCCAGGTGCATTGCCTTGCTCTTATAAAGTGCTGCTTTGGAGGTGATTGGAGTAGAAGACAATGTAATAGGAGAATAGTGACTGCAGCTATGAAGGCTACTGAAGTATGAGACATGATATAATAGAATAATAGTGACTAGAGCTCTGGATGTGATGGCTTCTTTACACCAGAGGTTCCTAGCTGAATCCATTGTAATGCAGTAAAAGGTTAGGCATAACCTTAGTGAGGTCAGGACTGCAAAAGATTAATGGAAGACATGGATGCACTCACCACAGTTGTCGGGTCTGGCCTCGGTGCTATGTGTTATTCCTTCATAACCGCAAAAATCTCTCACAGCTGCAAACAAGAAAAGAATGATCAGACAAAGAACATTCAGAGACAATTTCTCATCCTATCTCGCCAACTGAAAGGGAACATGCTAGCTAGATTTTCCTTAAACAGGGGATGTGAGGCTAATAATGATGAATATGAATGGCCGCACAATCGCTTGACTGAGCCTTGTAAAGCCAGATTGAAAACTTCTCATCAAGATTTTAGGATAAAAAAAATATATATATTTATAGCAAAATGGAAAATTAGAAATAAAATCATTAAAAATTCTACAAAAATATCTTTAAAGGGGTACTCCGGCGCTAAACATCCTATCCCTTATCAAAAGGACAGGGGATAAGATGTTAGATCGTGGGGATCCAGCCGCCTGGGCCCCCCGCGATCTCTCCTGCAGTACCCCAGTTTTTCAGCTGCACAGAGCACGGATCGCTCTGTGGCTGATGACGGGCGGTGCAGGGGAGGAAGTATTGCGACGTCACGGCTTCCCCCCCCCCCCACCCCTCCTGTCAAGCCCCCTCCCATAGACTTGCATTGTGGGGGCGGGGCGTGACGTCAGCTGAAGAAACGGGGGTGCCGCAGGAGAGATCGCGGGGGTCCCCAGCAGCGGGATCCCCGCAATCTAACATCTTATCCCCTTTCCTTTTGATAGGGGATAAGATGTTTTGTGCCGGAGTACCCCTTTAACATATAAACTTCTATCAAACAATTTCATGATGACAAATTTCCTTTAAGAGAAAATCTGGACTTAAGATATCGGTCAGATATTTGCTATTAAGAGGAAGGAAAAGAAGTTACTTTGGGGACCTTGAAAAATGGGGTTCCAGCCCTGTAGGTACAAGAACCTGTAAAGCACTTCCTAAGCCAGAGAGAATATAATATTAAAGCGAAATGGAAGATAGTCAGCTACACCTTTCCTTGCGCCCGGCAATCTCCTCAGAGATATGAAGAAAAAGAATATAATATTACTAATCACAGGGCTGGGGAATTGGCTCAAGGGGTGGTGTGGACCCTCATACTTTCAGATGTCATCTTTCTGTAGTGCCAGCCCCTGCATCTCCTGACTATCTCCTACCTCCATCTCCTCCTATCTGTAGTTCAGGCCCCATGCGCTTCCTGACTTTGCCTGTCTGTAGTGCCATCGCCAATCTTTCCTGACATCACCCATCTGTAGTGCCAGCCAGAGATTTCCCCATGTTACCCTTCTGTAGGAGTGTTAAATAATGCTCAAAAGGAACACAAAATATCTATAATCTATAAATGGATGGATTTTATGCCACAGGCGCATCAATTGGCAGCCATACAAGAAGATCACGAGCGTTCAGCAAAAATACAGTGATCCCTCAAGTTACAATATTAGTTGGTTCCAGGACGACCATTGTATGTTGAATCCATTGTATGTTGAGACCAGTACTCTATGGAAACCTGGTAATTGGTTCTAAAGCCCAAAAATGTCATCCAAAAATAGGAAAAAGTGAGGATTAAAGATAAATAAGTAGATAACTAATACAGATAAAGCAAATCCTTACATATAAAAGTAAGAAAGATCTGCTGGGAGCTGTAATCACTGTCTATTTCAGTGTTTCTCAACAAGGGTGCCTCCAGCTGTTGCAAAACTTCAACTCCCAGCATGCTGGGAGTTGAAGTTTTGCAACAGCTGGAGGCACCCTCTTTGGGAAACACTGGTCTGTACTGTACAGTACACAGTGTCCTAATAAAAAAGGTAAATGGAGCCGCCCTGACGTGATGTCCAAAGGAGCAGCTAACCCTGGCAGAGGTAAAGAGTACAGAACATGTAATACCGCCCTGTATTGTAGGGGGCGCTAACAGACACCAGTCAGTGCATACACTTCAGTAATACAGGTAAAGAGTACAGAACATGTAATACCGCCCTGTATTGTAGGGGGCGCTAACAGACACCAGTCAGTGCATACACTTCAGTAACACAGGTAAAGAGTACAGAACATGTAATACCTCCCTGTACTGTAGGGGGCGCTACCAGACACCAGTCAGTGCATACACTTCAGTAATACAGGTAAAGAGTACAGAACATGTAATACCTCCCTGTACTGTAGGGGGCGCTACCAGACACCAGTCACTCAGTGCATACACTTCAGTAATACAGTTAAAGAGTACAGAATATGTAATACCTCCCTGTACTGTAGGGGGTGCTACCAGACACCAGTCAGTGCATACACTTCAGTAATACAGGTAAAGAGTACAGAACATTTAATACCTCCCTGTACTGTAGGGGGCGCTACCAGACACCAGTCAGTGCATACACTTCAGTAATACAGGTAAAGAGTACAGAACATGTAATACCTCCCTGTACTGTAGGGGGCGCTACCAGACACCAGTCAGTGCATACACTTCAGTAATACAGGTAAAGAGTACAGAACATGTAATACCTCCCTGTACTGTAGGGGGCGCTACCAGACACCAGTCAGTGCATACACTTCAGAAATACAGGTAAAGAGTACAGAACATGTAATACCTCCCTGTACTGTAGGGGGCGCTACCAGACACCAGTCAGTGTATGCACTTTAGGAATACAGGGGTTTTTACCAGAGAAATATCCATTCTGATTGGTCGGTTCTTCCAGCCATTGACACGTTTCGCAGATTCCATAACATTGTATGTTGAGTCTGGTTTCAAGTTACAATGGTCCAGAAAAGACCATTATATGTTGAAGCTATTGTATGTTGAGGCCATTGTAAGTTGAGGGATCACTGTACATGAAAAAAAATGTAATCTGAGCTATTATAGCAGCCAACAATGGTCTCACCAAAAAACCATGGGGTAGTAGAGTTGACAGGGAGGTAAGACAAAGTAGTTCGCCAGTTGGTGTCACACATTAAGTTGGAGTTTATTATGGGCACTATTAGCCATGCCTCTTTTTGAAAACTGTTGATGTGTAAAATGTGCTACGAAACATCATGGCGATGGTCGGTTTGGTGAAGCTACAGCTCTCTGCTGCTGTATAGCTATAACCTAGTTCTTCAGGCGATCCATCTGCACAGAGGCAGAGAGGTTAAATGGTTGCTTTTTCGAGGCAGCGCTTCAAATCCTCTTGGCTGGAGTCCACCTCAGCAGTCTCTGTCTCTCCATTCGATGACTGCCAAAGGCTTGACTGTGATGTAATGTGGTGGACTAATACAAGGCCAGATTCTGGCAGCACTGAGCATCCTGTCTACAGATGGGGATAATTCTCTTCTCCTCTCCACCATCTTTTCTCACGCTCATAAGGTCACACCCAAGGTCCTGTAAGACAGTTCTGACAAATAATGGGGGGAGAGTATCTGTCCTGTAACCTGATCTGCTGGATGAAAGATACAAAAACATAAAAAAAAAAAAAAAAGAAGTTTGACCACAATTTAAAAAATCTAGGTTCAATATAAAGCT
Organism: Hyla sarda; assembly: GCF_029499605.1. Classification (NCBI taxonomy): domain Eukaryota; kingdom Metazoa; phylum Chordata; class Amphibia; order Anura; family Hylidae; genus Hyla; species Hyla sarda. The sequence goes on along the minus strand of NC_079198.1, from coordinate 111,502,766 downwards.
GTATATTCTGCAGGAAAATAATCTTAAAGGGGTACTCCCGTGGAAAACTTTCCTCTTTTTTTTTATTTTCTATTTTTTATTATTATTAATTATTATTATTATTATTATTATTATTATTATTATTATTATTATTATCTGGTGCCAGAAAGTTAAACAGATTTGTAAATTACTTCTACTAAAAAAATCTTAATCCTTCCAGTACTTATTAGCTGCTGAATACTACAGAGGAAATGGTTTTCTTTTTGGAGCACAGAGCTCTCTGCTGACATCATGACCACAGTGCTCTCTGCTGACATCTCTGTCCATTTTAGGAACTGTCCAGAGTAGGAGAAAATAACCATAGCAAACATATGCTGATCTGGACAGTTCCTAAAATGGACAGAGATGTCAGCAGAGAGCACTGTGGTCATGATGTCAGCCGAGAGCTCTGTGTTCCAAAAAGAAAACCATTTCCTCTGTAGTATACAGACCTTAAAAAGTACTGGAAAGATTAAAATTTTTTAATAGAAGTCATTTACAATTCTGTTTAACTTTCTGGCACCAGTTGATTTAAAAAAAAAAAAAAAAAGTTTTCCACGAGAGTACCCCTTTAACTATTTTTAACCAAGACAGGGCACCGGTGATGGTCCATGGTGTAGTGGGGTCCCTATGTATACTTAATAACTGAGACAGGACATATTACCGGGGGGGGGGGATGGGGGGGGGTCACTGTGCCCAGGAACATTCTGCTGGTACTAACTTAACTTTTCTGAGAAGGTTTTTGAGGAATGCTACAAAATGCTATCCCTACTCTGGTTTCAGCCTAAGAGTAACAAGTCCCATTAGGTTGGGTTCACACTACGTTTTTGCCATACTGTTTTCAATCCGTTTTTCTAAAGAAAACCGTATGGCAAAAAAACGGATGGAACAGTATAGAAAAAAGTAAACCGTATGCGTTTTTTAACAGTATACTGTTTTTAAAAGTGCATACAGTTACGTCAGTTTTTATAGAAAAAAAAAACATACGTTTTTGAAAATGTTGTCCATTTTTAATGGGAGGGGTCTTGGGTGGGGACTTTAGGATTAAAATGCGCAAAGTATGTGCAAAATGTGCAAAGTAAAAACGTATAAGTTTTTCCCGTATGGAACCGTATACATGTGCGTTTCCCATTGACGTCCATGTTAAAAAAAACTTATGCGGTTGCAGTACGGTTTTTAAACCGGAGTCAAAACTGTGGTTGACCACGATTTTGTCTCCGGTTTAGAAACCGTACTGCAACCGCATACGTTTTTTTTTTTTTTTAACATGGACGTCAATGGGAAACGCACATGTATACGGTTCCATACGGGAAAAATGTATACGTTTTTACTTTGCACATGCGCATTTGAATCTTAAAGTCCCCAGCCAAGACCCCTCCCATTAAAAATGGACAACATTTTCAAAAACGTATGGGTTTTTTTTCTATAAAAACTGACGGAACTGTATGCACTTTTAAAAACAGTATACTGTTAAAAAACGCATACGGTTTACTTTTTTCCATACTGTTCCATCCGTTTTTTTGCCATACGGTTTTCTTTAGAAAAACGGATTGAAAACAGTATGGCAAAAACGTAGTGTGAACCCAGCCTAACACAGAAGTAATGGACAGAGGTCCAAGACATGCAATGAAGGGCTTGTGCAATGATCTCGGAAGGAGATGGCTGGTAAAATGGTTACAGGAGCCGATACCTCTCCGTCACGAGTGCACTGACAAGAAGGGGTGTTACATGTAGAGAGCACCAGGAAGTGAAGACGTGTGTAGTCACAGAGTCCCATGTGCTCAGTACAGAAACCTGAGGAGCGGATCAATGACGTTTCCAGCTGATCATGTCCAGTACACAGATAGGAGGATTATACAGAGTGGTGCACATGGCCGGGAGTGCCCTAATAATACACAGCCCAGGCTGAAGTGACTGACCTGTATATAAAGAATATGACACACTGAAGTATTCTCTGCTTTATCCAGTAACCAGGGCTCCAGAGAGGAACCATAAATAATGCTAGGCCTACTGTCTGGAACAGTGGTCTTCAAACTGTGGCCCTCCAGATGTTGCAAAACTACAATTCCCAGCATGCCCGGACAGCCAACGGCTGTCCGGGCATGCTGGGAGTTGTAGTTTTGCAACATCTGGAGGGCCACAGTTTGAAGACCGCTGATCTGGAACATTAGCACTACGCAACAGTATAGGACTCCTCATGTCTGTGTGGCCTGCGCATGAAGAACACGCTGATATTCACACACGGCTGCTGCAATATTTCCAGATGGCTGCACGGTTGGGGGGAGCGGATCAGAAGAGATGCATTAAGCCTTGGTGCAATGTTGCTGAAAATGAAATTATCTGAAGCACATTGTTATACATATGCAGAGAGATTATGTATATATATATTTTTTTATTTTTTATTTTATTTTTTTCCCCAATTTCCCTTTCCTTATGAATATATTTCTGATGTTGACTCAAAAACTGCAGTATAGATACAGATCCAGGAAAAAGACCAAGTTAGTTGGACATTTACGCACGTGGCGATACCACATATGTTTCTATTTATTTTTATTGACATGTTTTGTTTTGTTTTAAATGGTAAAAGGGGTTGATTCAAACTTTTATTAGGGAAGGGGTTAAATCACATTTATAAACTTTTTTTTTTTTTTACACTTTTTTTTTTGTTGTTGCAATGTTATAGCCCCCATAGGGGACTATAACATGCAGTACATTGATTGCCAGCACTGAGCAAAGCTATGCCATAGCATTGCATTGATCAGTGTTATCGGCGGTCGATTGCTCAAGCCTGGATCTCAGGCTTGGAGCGATCAATCACACGTGCTGGAGGCTGGTAAGGGACCCTGCGCTTGTGTCCTAGCTGATCGGGACACCGTGGATCAGCCCGACTGAGCTGCCGGGAATGTTTTTTTATTTTTTACATTTTAGACGTGGCAATCAACTTTGATTGCCGCGTCTAAAGGGTAAATACCAGACATCACCGCAATCGTTGATGTCCGGTATTAGCCCCGGGTCCCGGCTACCGTTAGCCGAAGGGACCGACCTGATATGACGCGGGGTCACACGGTATATCGCGTGAGCGGGTGCATGCACCCTGTGTCCCCAAGAGGTCAACCAAATTGCTTTTATTGTACATATAGATACAGGATTATCCTGTATCTATATGTACAATAAAAGCAATTTGGTTAATATACCACTTCGCACTCTTTGAAGTAATTCCTGGATGAATCAGGTCTTGTTCTTTTTCCTGTATCTGTATCTACATTGCAACAGGTCAGGTTGCCCCCCTCCTGTGACCTTCAGGCCGAGCAGCTCTTCCCATCACATCTGATTCCCCTAAACAGGGGCGAAATGCGCATGATCATTATCCTTGAGGTGAGTGGCCACCTAGACTGATTGCCTGGGTGCTTTTTTTCCCCCATTGCAGTCTATAGGATACCTCACCTCCCTTGGGTCATACACAAGGCGCTGCTGCCCGGTTTTCCTTTTTATCTTTCTACTTCTACACAAAAACTGCAGTGGGGGGGTTTTAAAAAAAAAAAAAACTGTGGAAACCTAGCCTACAAGAACTACTCCTGTTTTTAGTTTTCAGTAACAAAACAAACACAGCCCTTAACTTCAGGCACAAACAAATACAATATAAACAGATGGCTTACTACAAAACTATCACCAAAAGTGTGTTACCCACACTGCCCACCTCAGGACTCCCAACTTTACTCAGAAGTTCCTTGCCGCCTCTCAGCTTAGACTTGGTTACACGAATTATTAGGCTGCTTTCAAACTATACAATTATCCGATTTAAAGATCCGTTATAATGACCCGTTAACAAAACCATTAAAAACGGCCGTTACAAAATCCCATTATAGTCTATGGGATTTTTACATTACCCGTTTTAACCAGTCATAGCCCATTATTAATAACGGACTTTATTTTGTGACGGGAGAAAGTAACGGGAGAAATAGTGCATGCACCATTTCTCCCGGGCTATGACGGGTTAAAACGGGTAATGTAAATATCCTATAGACTATAATGGGATTTTGTAACGGCCGTTTTTAATGGTTTTGTTAACGGGTCATTATAACGGATCTTTAAAACTGAGAATTCAATAGTGTGAAATCAGATTTGTAAATTACTTCAATTAAAAAATCTTAATCCTTCCAGAACTTATTAGCTGCTGAATACTACAGAGGATATGGTTTTCTTTTTGGAACACAGAGCTCTCTGCTGACATCACGAGCACAGTGCTCTCTGCTGCCACCTCTGTCCATTTTAAGAACTGTCCAGAGTAGGAGAAAATCCCCATAGCAAACATATGCTGCTCTGGACAGTTCCTAAAATGGACAGAGATGTCAGCAGAGAGCACTGTGCTCGTGATGTCAGCAGAGAGCTCTGTGTTCCAAAAAGAAAAGAATTTCCTCTGAAGTATTCAGCAGCTAATAAGTACTGGAAGGATAAAAAAAATTTTAATAGAAGTAATTTACAAATCTGTTTAACTTTCTGGCACTAGTTGATTTAAAAAAAAAAAAAAAGTTTTCCACCGGAGTACCCCTTTAAAACAAACATATAGAGGGTCCAGGATATGACAGACAGTGCCTGATAGGGATGTCCTCTTCAATGAATGCCGCCATTCGTGATGATCAGGTCCGATCACGCTCTGTACGGTCAGCACCAATCCATAAAGGAAGCAGGAGGGAGGAGGATTTACATGAACCATGGGAGAATGTATTTACAGATAAATTGTGAGCAGAGTTTTCCTTTGACGTCTGGCTGAATCAATGGCGATATCTGCTTTACATCTGACATTTAGAAATCTGCTTTCTGTGATCCGGCTAAAAATAAAGCTAAGTGCTTGTTGAATAGTTAAAAAGATGTGAAAACGTTGTGGATGTGACGGGTCAGCGCCGCTGCTCTATCACCAGGGAATGGCAGCACATGGAGCGCGACTTTCATCACTCGCTCAATAAACTTTTTTTGTTTAGTTTTTTTTTTAAACTGAAAACATCTAAAAATAAGATGTATTGTGGAGCGTCCCACTAAAGATTACATACAGGAGGCAGAACAAGGTGCAGCGGAGCTCTATTCATATACCTGGCGGGGGCCAAACCTTATTCACAGTGAAAATACCGGTGGGGGTACGGCAGGAGCTAAGGAACGAACATGGAGAACTGGGGTACAAAGCAGTCAGATAGATGACCACATGGCGTGCTGTAAAGACTGGATATATAACTGAATACTGATCACCTGGCAGAACTGATGAGACCTCGCATGTCACCAGGCTGATACCTATATGGTCCTATTCACATCATGTTCAGATCGTACATTAGGGTATAGGCCAGTGTGGCAAAAAGGTTTTCTGACATATACCAAAGCTTACTCACAGCAGGCCCATTGAGATTAAAGGGGTACTCCGGTAGAAAACATTTTTTTTTTTTTTTTAAATCAACTGGTGCCAGAAAATTAAAACGGATTTGTAAATTACTTCTATTAAAAAACCTTTACCCTTCCAGTACTTTTTAGCAGCTGTATGCTACAGAGGAAATTCTTTTCTTTTTGAATTTCTTTTTTGCCTTGACCACAGTGCTCTCTGCTGACACCTGATGCCCGTATCGGGAACTGTCCAGAGCAGGAGAAAATCCTTATAGCAATAGCAAACCTATGCTGCTCTGGACAGATCCTGACATGGACAGAGGTGTCAGCAGAGAGCACTGTGGTCATGATGTCCCCAGAGAGCTCTGTGTTCCAAAAGAAAATAATTTCCTCTGTAGTATTCAGCACCTAATAAGTACTAGAAGGATTAAGATTTTTTAATAAAAGTAAATTTACAAATTCAAAAAGGAAAGAATTTCCTCTGTAGCATACAGCTGCTAATAAGTACTGGAAGGATAAAGATTTTTTAACCAAAGTAATTTACAAATCTGTTTAACTTTCTGGCACCAGTTCATTTAAAAACAAAAAACTATTTCCACCAGAGTTCCCCATTTAATGCACTGACAATAGTCTATTTGTTTCTATGCTCGGTCCAGCCATATACTATCTTTGTAGGGGACCCCAAAGCGTGGTCTGCTGAGTGACACCGTTTACCCCTTTGCTGACATACTGACTTTAATGCACAACGTAATATGAATTTGGACCTGCAGGAACACACTGTCGCCAACTATCACAAAAAAAAAAAAAAAGTGTGCTGCATATCTGTACCCCACAGACCCGTGGTCTCTAAATTGTGGGCCTCCGGATGTTGGAGGGCTACAACTCCCATCATGTGCAGACAGCCAACAACTGTCTGGGAATACTCAGAGTTTTAGTTTTGCCACATCTGGAGGTCCACAGTTTGGAGACCATTGCTCTAAACTGGATAACACTGTAACAAACTACAGAGACACAGAATGTAGCCCAGTCAGAGTGATGGGTGCTGTAGATGTCCAGTCGGCACAAGCCGCATCATCCCATCTCCTCTAGAAATAAGACTGCAGGAAGAAGGAGTGACAGAGCGCAGTCACAGAACACCCCCTAGGAGATGATCCCCTCTGGGGCCCAGAGCAATGACACAGGTCGGAGAGATGACCTCCACAGCAGAATCATCTCATTCTTTTTATAATCTGAATCCTGACATGGATAACTCCAGCGCGGCGTACGTGAAAGGTCAGAAGACACAGGAGCTGCGGCATCCTTCCTGTTCCCACCACAGGATGACAATATGGAATGACGGATGGAGGCATCCTGAGCGAGGCCTCTCGTAAACAAGACACTCTAATGACCAAGGCGTACTCACCGCTAGTGGGACATACTCACATGACACAAATAACAAAATGTACGGGGATATTAGGGTGTATGCCGCTCCCAAACTGTGTCCTATTGGGAAAACCCACTGTATAAATGTGTGAAGAAAAAAACAAGAAGGAAGCATGGAAATGGCAGCGACAACATAAAAATCCACCGTATACAGAGCGCAGATCCATATCAGAAATCTAAAGGAAGTACAACAGGGTCACACATGGCCTAAATGTCTGCCTCTCCCCATCATTACATGGCGGATAACAGAGAACAGTAGAAGGCATTTACCTTTGCTACAGTCACCCTCCCAGCACAAAGAAATCACTGATAACAGAGAACAATAGATTGTATGCACCTCCCCTACAGTCAATTCCTCAAGCCTGAAATAGCTGATAACAGGGAGCAATTGATAGTTTTTCATTGCACAGACATTGAAGTGCTCAAATAGAACTAAGGATGATGGAATCCAGCTCTTGTGCAAATAAAATCCAAAATGAATTCCAATACGACAACACAGGAACACAGGAAGTTACGCATTTCAAGCGCAAGCGCTTGAAACGCGTCACTTCCTGTGTTCCTGTGTTGTCGTATTAGAATACATTTTGGATTTTATTTGCACAAGACCCGGATTTCATAATCCTTTGTTCTATTTGTTTGCCAGTGTTGTCTAGCGCAAGCGCTTGAAACGCGTAACTTCCTGTGTTCCTGTGTTGTCGTATTGGAATAAATTTTGGATTTTATTTGCACAAGAGCCGGATTCCATCATCCTTTGTTCTATTTGTTTGCCGGTGTTGTCTAGCGCAAGCGCTTGAAACGTGTAGCCTCCTGTGTTCCTGTGTTGTCGTATTGGAATAAATTTTGGGTTTTATTTGCACAAGAGCTGGATTCCATCATCCTTTGTTCTATTTGTTTGCCAGTGTTGTCTAGCGCAAGCGCTTGAAACGCGTAACTTCCTGTGTTGTCGTATTGGAATACAATTTGGATTTTATTTGCACAAGAGCTGGATTCCATCATCCTTTGTTCTTTTTGTTTGCAGGTATTGTCCAGCACCTGGATCCGTGCTCCATCTGTCCAGGGCAGGGTGAGCTGGTCTTCTCTTTTCCATTGAAGTGCTCAGGTTTGAGACCTCATCATTTGATGATGCTCATAGTAACCAGGCTGCATGTTTCACCATCTGCTATTGTTACCAGCGCCATATTGTGCACTATTTCTCATTACAGTCAATGGCAGGTACCAGTCACTCATTGCCTGTTCGCAGTATCTTAGGACTGAACACAATACAGCACACTATCTTCCTTGTACTGCAGGTCTCCCCCGGGGTTGGTGATTGCGGTTTATACGGCTTATGATGGGCCGACAGTGACTGGAAAGAAGCCTGGGGTGACGGCTATAAAAAGCTGTAAAGCATACAATTCTAAAGTCACAATTAAGAGGATTTCAGAATTAAGTCGGGTTGTACATTTCTTGCAGATTATCTGTGTGCGGCATCAGGATGGAGATCAACATTCAGCCCAAAAATCATCAGAGGTATTCACTTTACAAAGGACAACCATCCGATCGCTATAATAACATCAAATAGTCCTGAAAAATTCTACATGGACCTCTCATGATATGTCACCTGATCTATACCAACATGTAAAAAGCCGATTCATGAATAAGAGGGAAAATGTAATCGAAATTTATAATTAAAAAAATAATATTGTTAAATAGGGGCCACTGTGTACATACATTACAATACTTATCCTGTATTAAAGGGGTACGCCGGTGGAAAACTTTTTTTTTTTTTTAAACCAACCGGTGCCAGAAAGTTAAATAGATTTGTAAATTACTTCTATTAATAAAATCTTTACCCTTCCAGTACTTTTTAGCGGCTGTATGCTACAGAGGAAATTATTTTTCAATTTCTTTTTTGTCTTGTCCACAGTGCTCTCTGCTGACACCTCTGTCCGTGTCAGGAATTGTCCAGAGCAGCATAGGTTTGCAATGGGGATTTTCTCCTGCTCTGGACAGTTCCTGATACGGGCATCAGGTGTCAGCAGAGAGCACTGTGGTCAGACAAAAAAAAAAGAAATAAAAAAAGAAAAGAATTTCCTCTGCAGCACACAGCTGCTAAAAAGTACTGGAAGGGTAAAGATTTTTTTAATAGAAGTCATTTACAAATCTGTTTAACTTTCTGGCACCAGTTGATTTGATTTAAAAAAAAATATATATTTTCCACCGGAGTACCCATTTACCCACCGGAGTACCCATACCTCCTGTATTATACTCAAGAGCTGCATTCACTATTCTGCTGGTGGAGTGACTGTGTACATACATTACAGTACATTACATGACTCTGGCGTAGCAGGCGTTATTATTCATAAATAATTTCACTTGATACCGGACCGAGTGGCAGAACGTGTTATAATGGCGCATTCTTCTTCATGTCGGCCAACTGCTGCTGTAAGAAGCACAATGTTGAAGCAGCAGTGGATTGTAATTTCACGTTTATTTAATCCACTTCATGACAAAAAAAAAACCTCTCTAATGTCACAGCTTACCCGGCGTCTGATTATGGTTCAGGGACTTTTTATATGATTGCACGTTGCTATAAGTGGATGAAATGGCCCGATGAAAAAGAAAAAACCAAAACAGCGAGCAGGTAATGAGCAGAGAAGAGCCAGGAACCAGGTCAGCATAGAGAATGAGCTGCATGAGGCTGGACCCAAGAGACGCAAGGTTTACAGGCCGCCAGTGCTCCCAGGTCATTGTACTGACACCTAGGGTCACATGTCCCCACAAAGAATTGCTTAAAGGGACAGCGCAGAAGGAGGCAAAACTAACTAAATCCATTGGTGGGAACAAAATGAGGACCTAGAGATCTTCTTGTCACCAGCTGAGCTCCTCTTCCCTATAAAAGAGCCGGGGTCGTCTATATGGGTGTAGAAAGGTCTGGGAGCACAGAACATGAAAGTAATATTGGCAACAGTACTTGGGCACTAACCAGTCGCCATGTTGTGCGAGCGGAGGTAACTATGACGGTAACTTCACTATGGTAATGTCACTGACATTGATGGAGCGTCTGTACTTAGCAAAGACAGATGTTGCATGATTACCTTTAACCCCTCCCTACCCAAGACCACCAGAGATTTAACCATGAACCCTCATCACTACCCTCGATTACCAGGGATGTAACCACTGAGCCCCATTACTACTAAAGATTACAAGGGATGTAACCATCAACCCCCATTATTACCCTACATTACCACAGATGTAACCATCAACCCCCATTACTACCCTAGATTACCAGGGTTGTAACCATTGACCCCCATTACTACCATAGATTATAAGGGATGTAACCAACAACCCCTCATTATTACCCTACATTACCAGGAATGTAACTAGAGATGAGCGAATTTACAGTAAATTCGATTCGTCACGAACTTCTCAGCTCGGCAGTTGATGACTTATCCTGCATAAATGAGTTCAGCTTTCGGGTGCTCCGGTGGGCTGGAAAAGGTGGATACAGTCCTAGGAGACTCTTTCCTAGGACTGTATCCACCTTTTCCAGCCCACCGGAGCACCTGAAAGCTGAACTAATTTATGCAGGATAAGTCATCAACTGCCGAGCCGAGAAGTTCATGACGAATCGAATTTACTGTAAATTCGCTCATCTCTAAATGTAACCATCAACCCATCAACCATGTAACCATCACATAAACACCTAGTACACCAGGGAACTAATGACACCACGGCTCTAGACCACCATTGAGCAGTAGAAACATTTCCATTAGGTTATATGCCACTCTACAATGGCACTGATCAGGTAGACCCCCCCATTTATATCCTCTCCACCACTAACAGATGAATTAGGCTTTCACCACATAAGAATTAACAAGGTACAGACATGTCACGTTCCTTTGCTGGATCCGTACTGTAGACACCCTGGAGATTTATTGTCTTTTCTTCGGAAGTGTGCGGTCTTCTATATACAGTAAGTGACAATGTGGGCTGTCTTGCGGCTGATCAAGCCAAGTACAGTATTCTGAGAGCAAAACTGTAACCATGGCAACAGAGCAGACACGAAAACATTAGCGCTCCCCAACCTGCACGATTATATGTATCGGCTCCCTCCTGTGAGCTTCATGACAGCAAGGCACAGCCCACGGCTTGTAAGTGGTCCCTGAAGAGGTCATATCTGGCCCTATATCAGGGCACAGTGACCTTTAAAGTGGTTCTCCAGTAACTGCTTAAAAAAGCGGCGACCCCCATCATTCTGTAGGATGAGGGGGCAGCCATCAAATTCTTACCCATGGATAAAAACCCTTTACGTATCTAGTTTTATTTTTTGCTTGTACCAATCACGGCTCGGCTCTAGGTGAAAATCTGTTCTTATTCTTCACTATTTGTGGACAGTGAATAAGAACATCTGGCTGGCTGGGTGCCACATTTATATCTATGTGCAACACAGAGAAACTCAGCCGCACGTCCACCATTTGTAGTTTGATCTACTTGCTTCTCAGCATAGTTTCAAAAACTAACAGGTTGTTATTATACATTTTGATCAAAAAGTACAAGCCCACTCGCCACATCATGGCCACCTAGTCAAAGTGGGCCCCTAACCTGACACTGGCGTAGCGCCCGGCAGCGACCACTGCCTCCGAGACCCCATGCCCAATGGGGGGAGCGACCCAGTGGACATGCAGCCCCACTGCTGCCTGACCAAGCCCCTGGCTCTGGGCCACTCCACCCCACAGACAAAGCATCACAGAAACAATGGTCACCACAGAGAACCACACCAGTATGAAACCTACAATGTGCTCACTGCCAGAGGGCTGGGAGAATGGTAGGAGGAAACCCTTATGTAGTCTCCTGCTAAAAACGCCTGGGCCGAATGGGTGGAGTGGAGTGCTGGCCACGGAAGAAGGGAGAGACTACAAATCTAGTATATTAATGTCTCCCAACCAGGAGGGTGCCTGGATAGTCCCCTATAGACCTAGAGAGTTAAAAATAGAAGGAAGAAAAATAAATTGAAAAAGCCCCTCTCACAATAAAAATTTAAATCATCCCTTTTACTAATTTTACTCAAAAAAGTGTAAAAAAATATACAATTAAACATATTTTGTATGGCTGCATGTGTAAAGGTCTGATCTATCCATATAAAATGTTAAAGGGGTATTCCGGCAAAGACATTTTATCCCCTGTCCAAAAGGATAGGGGATAAGATGTCTGATCGCGGGGGGCCGCTTCTGAGACCCCCCCCCCGCAATCTCCCTGCAGCACCTGCATTCTATGCGAGTGCTGACTCTCCAGTTTCGGAAACCTCCAGTTTCCAGGACTAGGGATGTGACACCATGCCCCCTACCATAGACATGAATGGAGGGGGCGTGGTGTGACGTCACGTTTCCGAAACTGGAGATTCAGCACCGGCATAGAGTGCGGGTGCTGCAGGGAGATCGCGGGGGGGGGGGGGGGGTGTAAGTTCTCAGCAGCAGGTCCCCCGTGATCAGACATCTTATCCCCTTTGGATAGGGGATAAAATGTTTTTTGCCCAGAATACCCCTTTAACCATCCGGTATGGTTTAAGGCGTAAACGTTAAAATAGCTGTTTTTGTGTCACATCACATTCCCACCAAAAATGTATTAAAAAGTCAGATATACACAAAAGTGGTACTAAAAAAAAACTACAGGTGCAAAAAATGAGCCCTCATACAGCCCCGTAAGCGGAAAAATTAGAAAAAGTGGTCAAAATAGGGTGACATTAAACGCACTGATTTTGTTAAAAAAAAAAAAAAAAAGGTAACGAAAACGCTAAATTAAAATTGGCCTGGTCCTTAAAGGAAATCTGCAGCAAAAAAAAATGTATCCCCTATCCACAGGATAGAGAAAAAGTGTCTGGTCACTTGGGGTCCCCCCCCCACGCAATCTCCTGCACGGGGCTCCGGCTCTCTTGTGCAGGAGGCGTGTCTGCCACAGCATGATGTTGCGGCCAACACGCCCCCTCCATGTATCTCTATGTAAGAGGCGGGGATGCAGCATTCGTGCCTCCCCGCCTCTCCCATAGACCTGTATGAAGGGGGGGCATGTCTGTCGAGCTCAGTGAGCTCGATGCTACGCACATTAGCTGGCGCATAGCATGACAATGCCGTGGCCCCGTTTGGGAGGTTGCGGGGGGTCCCAGAAGTCGGACCCCTCGTGATCAGACATTTGTCCCCCCTATCCTGTGGATAGGGGGATACGTTTTTTTCCGCAGCAGATATCCTTTAAAAGGCCAAAATGGGCTTGGTCCACAAGGGGTTAATGCTTCCACTCCACTTCACTGTGGCAGAATGCCGAGATCTTGAAATTGGTACATTAAATCCAAAATATATTAAAAACATGCTAATCTATGTAGACCCAGCAGATTACCTGATCCTCGCTGCCAGCGGGCCCTATGCCGTGCATCATGAGCTGATTAAGAAATCTAAGCTACCCCCCCCCCCCCATACTGCTGAGCGGGTATAAACAATATGTGCCCATCATTCTCAATGACAGTCACTGGTGCCAGTGTCCACACCCTCCCAAATTCCTCTCTCTATAGAATGGGCACTGGTGCCGTGGGATTTTCTCACAGATCAGTCACTAAGTCATCATACCTGTGTATAACATTGTTTCGGTGATAAATATTCACACCCCAGGCGATCACACGAAGAATGAACGCAGCACAAACCATGTGACCCCGAGGTGAGATCATGAGATTTCGGCTCACCTCCACCTGCTCAGATCTATCCTGTCCGGTAATTCCACATCTTTTATCATGCAGCTAAGGGGGACGTATTTTATATCTACTGCGTCCCCTTGTATTTGTCAGGATTATATAGACTTAGGCCTGGACAGCACACATCATGATCAAGGGGCCACAAAGTGTAATAAGGGTACAGGGACAGTCAGATTAGGATTTTAATGCACATTTAGCATATTCATGAAATCAGCTAAAAGTGTAGACAAATATATGTAACTTTATGCACCAAGTACTGATTGATGATCACACATAACACACAGATATCTATTCCATATGCTACTAAATACATCCTCAGCATGTTGTCAGTGACTGCTAACGGACGGTTTCTCAGATCATTATATATACACACATACAGTGATCCCTCAACTTACAATGGCCTCAACATACAATAGTTTCAACATACAATGGTCTTTTCTGGACCATTGTAACTTGAAACCAGACTCAACATACAATGTACAGACAGTCCAGATCTGTGAAACATGTCAGTGGCTGGAAGAACCGACCAATCAGAATGGGCATTTCACTGGTAAAACCCCTGTATTACTGAAGCGTATGCACTGACTGGTGTCTGGTAGCGCCCCCTACAGTACAGGGAGGTACAACATGTTCTGTACACTTTACCTGTACCAGGGTTAGCTGCTCCTTTGGACACCAGGTAAAGGCGGCTCCATGTTACTTTTTTAGGACACTGTGTGTTCTGTACAGGACCCTGAAGAAGCTCCTGTCCTCTACATAGACCAGTGTTTCACAAGCAGGGTGCCCCCAGCTGTTGCAAAACTACAACTCCCAGCATGCCTGGACAGCCTTTGGCTGTCCGGGCATGCTGGGAGTTGTAGTTTTGCAACAGCTGGAGGCTCCCTGCTTGGGAAACACTGACATAGACAGTGATTTACAGCTCCCAGCAGACCTTTATTACTTTTATATGTAAGGATTTGCTTTATCTGTATTAGTTATCTACTTATTTTTATTTAATCCTCACTTTTTTCCTATTTTTGGATGACATTTTGATGCCTTTAGAACCATGGCTTCAACATACAATGGTCGTCCCAGAACCAATTAATATTGTAACTTGAGGGACCACTGTATGTATGTGTGTGTGTGTATATATATATATATATATATATATATATATATATATATATATGTAGTGTGTATATAGAAAAAAATACTGGGAAAGCAGCACAACCCAAAAGCAAAATTGCAGAAAAATAAGAGGGTGCAAGTGACTAGTTGGGTCCGGTGTACGACCCCAATCCAGGTACAGCAATACAAGATAGTCGCAGCACTGCAAGTGTAGAAAAATAAAAGTGGCTTTATTCACAAATACAGGTGCAACGTTTCAGCTGCCCATGCAGCCTTTTTCAAGCATGCTTGAAAAAGGCTGCATGGGCAGCTGAAACGTTGCACCTGTATTTGTGAATAAAGCCACTTTTTATTTTTCTACACTTGCAGTGCTGCGACTATCTTGTATTGAGATAGATATATATATATATATATATATATATATATATACACACACACACACACACTAGCTGAGTACCCGGTGTTGCCCGGTTTTTCCCTCCTAGTCCTTGTTGGGGAGGAAAATCAACAAAGGAGGAAACTTTTGACTTCATATCCCATCCTCATATATTGTTATCATACTCTGACCTCCTGTCCCGTCCTCCTGTCCCGTCCCGTCCTCCTGTCCCGTCCTGTAATATGTGTACCAGGTATTGAAATATCTCCAGCCATATGGAAGTTATGTGGGAACATACATTTCCCATTGATGTGCATGGGACTTTAAACAAAATCCCCGACCCTCACAAATGGGGGTAGTTAAGGGTTAAATCACCCATCCTATGTTTGTTGCTGACATATAAGTAACATGTGTGTCAAATTTCATGTTAATATCTTTAGCCTTTTGGAAGTTTTGTGGAACATACACACACGTTGAGTTTTATATATATATATATATATATATATATATATATATATATATATATATGTATATGTGTGTGTGTATACATCCCTTCCGTAGTTTTCCTAATTTAGCCTCTTCTTTTGCCTGGCTTCTGATCGGATTGTGCATAACACATATACATCCTCTGCATGCTGACAATGATCATCACACATAACACATCTGCTCCCGGACACGGAGCCCTGCCTGCCGCCTGGATCGGGGATGGCGTCCCGTATATTAATACATCCTGATCTGTTCCTCTGTTACACTTGGAAGAAACAGAAGAGAGCAAGCGAAGGATAAAGACGAATCCTAATACTTCTTGGCAGGAAAAGGAGGAGATGTTAAAGTGATGAATAAAGAAGGACGCGGCAGGAAACTACAGCATGCCTTTTGTTTGAGGCAAGATAATAATGACTTTGCCTTCACAAAAAAGATTGAGATATAAAATCTGAGGCGTCAAGGGGTGAGCGGCAGAAGTGTCTATTTGGAGTCCTCCTGGATAAAGGGTTAGAGGTGAAAGAATAAGGGCCAATCTGCAGATAATAGGGGTTCCTGGGCACAGTGGGTAGAGCAAGGGGTCACACAGTAAGGGTAAGTTCACACTGAAGGTTTGGAGAGGAATTTCCGTGAGTAATTCTGCTCGCTTATTCCTCTCCAAATCATTAAGCAGTGAAAAACCCCATAGTATGTAATGACATTTCTGCTCCTCAGTTCACACATGTTCTTTCTTCATGCGGAATTTGCGTCCTAACCCCATAGAAGTCAATGTAAAAAAAAAAAATTCAGGCCACACTTCGGCACGGAACTCACATGAAAATTGCACGGATTTTGTGTGGAATTCGCGCAAAATTTTTATTTTATTTTTTAAACAATGTCTCCTATGCCAAGCTGAATTCCGCGCAGATTCTGCGTGTAAAAAAAAACAACTTCCATTTCTGAGCAGATTTGTTCAGCGCAAATTCCCCGCACATATTTGTCAGTGTGAATGTACCCTAATGGCTATAAAGGGCCCTGTAGATTTTACATTTACTAAAATGCTCTGATAATGAATATATACCTCGTTTTGCTTGTTAGGCTGCATTCAAACCACGTTTTTGCAATACAGTTCAATATCAGGTTTTTGATAAGAAAACGGATTCCCCAAAACTTTAATCAAAAACATGTGTACAAATTTTTATCTGTATACAGTTTGAAAAATGATGTTCGGTTGCATCCGTTCCTTAAGAAAAAAACTTATACGTTTAACTTTTCACTCCATTATGAATAAAGTTTCACTTGTTTGATTGAAATTCCAAGAACAAAACTGTGCAAAGTCAAAAACCGTACGCACATACGGTTCTGTACGGTTCCCATTGACTCCCATGTTTAAAAAAAAAACATATCAATTTCAATACGGTTTTTTACCCAGACCAAAAACAGTGGTAGACTACGGTTTTGGGTACAGGAAAAAAAACTGACAAATCCGTACAGGATGCAAAACGGACACAACCTGATGCATCTTTTGGCGTACGGTTTTAAATGGAGAGTCAATGCATATGGTTTTCAATACGCAAACGTACATGGGAACTGTATTGCAAAAACGTGGTGTGAACCCAGCCTAAGGCTGGGTTCACACCACGTTTTTGCAATACAGTTCCCGTATCAGGTTTTTTATTTTTTTTTAAACGGATTCCTCAAAACCTTACTAAACTGTATCACAAAGTGTGTACAAATTTTAATCCGTATACGGTTTGAAAAATGATGTCCGGTTGCATCCGTTTTTTAAGAAAAAAAAACATACGTTTTTAACTTTTTACTCCATTATGAAAAAAGTTTCAATTGTTTGATTAAAATTTTAAAGGAAAAAAAAAACTGTGCAAAACCGTATGGTGAAAACCGGATGGAATCGTACGCACATACAGTTCTGAACGGTTCCCATTGACTCCCATGTTTAAAAAAAAAACTTATACGTTTCAATACGGTAGACTACGGTTTTGGGTATAGGAAAAAAAACTGACAAAACCGTACAGGATGCAAAACGGACACAACCTGATGCATTGTTTGGCATACGGTTTTCAATGGAGAGTCAATGCTTACGGTCTTCAAATTGAAAACGTATAAGGGAACTGTATTGCAAAAACGTGGTGTGAACCCGGCCTTATTCTGATAACTTATTCCCTGCTGCATTGGAACTACCAAGCTTGCTCTGGGGGCGCCATGGTGGCCTCAAACCACCTGTTGCACGCACTTCCCGCCATGTGTTGTTCCTGTCATGTGCTCTCATGACTGGAGGTGAGTTGACTTTAGGTCCAGACCCAAAGAGTTTATTTGTAGATGTTACCATGACAACCCCAGGGCAGAATATTTCCTGCAGTAAGGAGATCAGGAACAGGGGATATGTGGAAAGCTTCACGTCGAGGAGTTTGTATTCAGATGATTCCCTCACAGCGGAATTAAATCATTCTTCACCTAGAAGCAAAACTAGAATCTCAGGGGCATCAAAAAGAGAAGAGCGCGGTCTGCGCGAAGCCTCATTACATGCAGAATCTAATTGATTTTCTTTTATTAGTCCTGGATGTAGTACATGGAGTGATTCACCCAGGATACCACTCATTGGTTCTAGGCTTAAAGGGGTTCTCCACCATAAGGTGATTTTAGTACGTACCTGGCAGACAGTAATGGACATGCTTAGGAAGGATCTGCGCTTGTCTTGGGGCTAAATGGCTATGTTGTGAGATTACCATAACACTGTGACTAGCTTTTTGTGAACTGGTATTTCCTGTTTGAGTTTTCTCTTTTTGCCTACAAATCCCATAATTCCGTTTTCCTCCCTCCTACACATCAGTTACCCCACCCATTGAAACATAAAGGAGCTGCATCCATTCAAAAGACCTGTGTTTTCTAATCAGGGTGCCTACAGCTGTTGCATTAGTTGCAGATTGATCTCTCTCCCACCAAGTGATCGCGCCACCCATTGAAGCAGACAGGCTCCGTGTCATCAGCTGACTAGTGAGTCAGGTCTCGGCCGCATTGCAACCTGGGAAAAATCTGAGACAACAGTCATTTTGTATGCTGGTAAAATATTGGGGTGAAAATCAGAAGAATTGTGAGAAAACTGTCACACACAGGTACAGACACTATATTATGGACTACCCTAACTTTACAACCCCTGTAGCATAGTCAAATGAAAAAAACTCCTGTAATACCCCTTTAAATAGTACATCTAATTAAAAGTGCTCTGCGGTAACTCCACATGATTCAGAATGCCACGCTACGCTTTGGTCTGACAGATTCTTAGCTGTTTGTGGATAAATTTACCACCAATCCTAAATGTACATAACGTGAGTGATGGGCAAAATCAGTACGATTCCCAATCCCTCTTATATGGCGGCGTTCACACAGGACAACAAAGGGTAGCAGCATCAGACGCCCCCAAAACTGCATTATTAACGCTCCACTCCATAAATTACGAAAGTGTTTCCCAACCAGAGCGCCTCCAGCTGTTGCAAAACTACAACTCCCAGCATGCCCGGACAGCCATCGGCTGTCCGGGCATGCTGGGAGTTGTAGTTTTGCAACAGCTGGAGGCACCCCTGGTTGGGAAATACTGAATTACGAGCAACGAAAGAACACCCGTACCACAATACTAACAGCAGGATGTAATACAGGATAAGTGATGTATGTGTACAGTGACTTTACCAGCAGAATAGTAAATGCAGCTATGGAGTATAATACCCAATGTCACTCAGGATTGGTACAGGATAAGTAATGTAATGTATGTACACAGTGACCTCACCAGCAGAATAGTGAGTACAGCTCTGGAGTATAATACAGGATATAACTCAGGATCAGTACAGGATAAGTAATGTAATGTATGTACACAGTGACCCCACCAGCAGAATAGTGAGTACAGCTCTGGAGTATAATACAAGATATAACTCAGGATCAGTACAGGATAAGTAATGTAATGTATGTACACAGTGACCCCACCAGCAGAATAGTCAGTGCAGCTCTGGAGTATAATACAAGATATAACTCAGGATCAGTACAGGATAAGTAATGTAATGTATGTACACAGTGACCTCGCCAGCAGAATAGTGAGTGCAGCTCTGGAGTATAATACAGGATATAACTCAGGATCAGCACAGGATAAGTAATGTAATGTATGTACACAGTGACCCCACCAGCAGAATAGTGAGTACAGCTCTGGAGTATAATACAGGATATAACGCAGGATCAGTACAGGATAAGTAATGTAATGTACGTACACAGTGATCTCACCAGCAGAATAGTGAGTACAGCTCTGGAGTATAATACAGGATATAACTCAGGATAAGTAATGCATGTACACAGTTACCTCACCAGCAGAATAGTGAGTGCAGCTCTGGATTATAATACAGGATATAACTCAGGATCAGTACAGGATAAGTAATGTAATGTATGTTCACAGTGACTCCACCAGCAGAATAGTGAGTACAGCTCTGGCGTATAATACAGGATATCACTCAGGTTCAGTACAGGATAAGTAATGTAATGTATGTACACAGTGACCTCGCCAGCAGAATAGTGAGTGCAGCTCTGGAGTATAATACAGGATATAACTCAGGATCAGTACAGGATAAGTAATGTAATGTATGTTCACAGTGACCTCACCAGCAGAATAGTGAGTACAGCTCTGGAGTATAATACAGGATATCACTCAGGTTCAGTACAGGATAAGTAATGTAATGTATGTACACAGTGACCTCGCCAGCAGAATAGTGAGTGCAGCTCTGGAGTATAATACAGGATATAACTAAGGATCAGTAGAGGATAAGTAATGTAATGTATTTACACAGTGACCCCACCAGCAGAATAGTGAGTGCAGCTCTGGAGTATAATACAGGATATAACTCAGGATCAGTACAGGATAAGTAATGTAATGTATGTACACAGTGACCTCACCAGCAGAATAGTGAGTACAGCTCTGGAGTATAATACAGGATATCACTCAGGTTCAGTACAGGATAAGTAATGTAATGTATGTACACAGTGACCTCGCCAGCAGAATAGTGAGTGCAGCTCTGGAGTATAATACAGGATATAACTAAGGATCAGTAGAGGATAAGTAATGTAATGTATTTACACAGTGACCCCACCAGCAGAATAGTGAGTGCAGCTCTGGAGTATAATACAGGATATAACTCAGGATCAGTACAGGATAAGTAATGTAATGTATGTACACAGTGACCTCACCAGCAGAATAGTGAGTACAGCTCTGGAGTATAATACAGGATATCACTCAGGTTCAGTACAGGATAAGTAATGTATGTACACAGTGACCCCACCAGCAGAATAGTGAGTACAGCTCTGGAGTATAATACAGGATATAACTCAGGATCAGTACAGGATAAGTAATGTAATGTATGTACACAGTGACCTCACCAGCAGAATAGTGAGTACAGATCTGGGGTATAATACAGGATATAACTCAGGATCAGTACAGGATAAGTAATGTAATGTGTGTACACAGTGACCCCACCAGCAGAATAGTGAGTACAGCTCTGGAGTATAATACAGGATATAACTCAGGATCAGTACAGGATAAGTAATGTAATGTATGTACACAATGACCTCACCAGCAGAATAGTGAGTACAGCTCTGGAGTATAATACAGGATATAACTCAGGATCAGTACAGGATAAGTAATGTAATGTATGTACACAGTGACCTCACCAGCAGAATAGTGAGTACAGCTCTGGAGTATAATACAGGATATAACTCAGGATCAGTACAGGATAAGTAATGTAATGTATGTACACAGTGACCTCGCCAGCAGAATAGTGAGTGCAGCTCTGGAGTATAATACAGGATATAACTAAGGATCAGTAGAGGATAAGTAATGTAATGTATTTACACAGTGACCCCACCAGCAGAATAGTGAGTGCAGCTCTGGAGTATAATACAGGATATAACTCAGGATCAGTACAGGATAAGTAATGTAATGTATGTACACAGTGACCTCACCAGCAGAATAGTGAGTACAGCTCTGGAGTATAATACAGGATATCACTCAGGTTCAGTACAGGATAAGTAATGTAATGTATGTACACAGTGACCTCGCCAGCAGAATAGTGAGTGCAGCTCTGGAGTATAATACAGGATATAACTAAGGATCAGTAGAGGATAAGTAATGTAATGTATTTACACAGTGACCCCACCAGCAGAATAGTGAGTGCAGCTCTGGAGTATAATACAGGATATAACTCAGGATCAGTACAGGATAAGTAATGTAATGTATGTACACAGTGACCTCACCAGCAGAATAGTGAGTACAGCTCTGGAGTATAATACAGGATATCACTCAGGTTCAGTACAGGATAAGTAATGTATGTACACAGTGACCCCACCAGCAGAATAGTGAGTACAGCTCTGGAGTATAATACAGGATATAACTCAGGATCAGTACAGGATAAGTAATGTAATGTATGTACACAGTGACCTCACCAGCAGAATAGTGAGTACAGATCTGGGGTATAATACAGGATATAACTCAGGATCAGTACAGGATAAGTAATGTAATGTGTGTACACAGTGACCCCACCAGCAGAATAGTGAGTACAGCTCTGGAGTATAATACAGGATATAACTCAGGATCAGTACAGGATAAGTAATGTAATGTATGTACACAATGACCTCACCAGCAGAATAGTGAGTACAGCTCTGGAGTATAATACAGGATATAACTCAGGATCAGTACAGGATAAGTAATGTAATGTATGTACACAGTGACCTCACCAGCAGAATAGTGAGTACAGCTCTGGAGTATAATACAGGATATAACTCAGGATCAGTACAGGATAAGTAATGTAATGTATGTACACAGTGACCCCACCAGCAGAATAGTGAGTACAGCTCTGGGGTATAATACAGGATATAACTCAGGATCAGTACAGGATAAGTAATGTAATGTGTGTACACAGTGACCCCACCAGCAGAATAGTGAATGCAGCTCTGGAGGATAATACAGGATATAACTCTGGATCAGTACAGGATAAGTAATGTAATGTATGTACACAGTGACTCCACCAGCAGAATAGTGAGCGCAGCTCTGGAGTATAATACAGGATATAACTCAGGATCAGTACAGGATAAGTAATGTATGTACACAGTGACCCCACCAGCAGAATAGTGAGCACAGCTCTGGAGTATAATACAGGATATAACTCAGGATCAGTACAGGATATGTAATGTAATGTATGTACACAGCGACCTCACCAACAGAATAGTGAGTACAGCTCTGGAGTATAATACAGGATATAACTCAGGATCAGTACAGGATAAGTAATGTAATGTATGTACACAGTGACCTCACCAGCAGAATAGTGAGTGCAGCTCTGGAGTATAATACAGGATATAACTCAGGATCAGTACAGGATAAGTAATGTATGTACACAGCGACCTCACCAGCAGAATAGTGAGTACAGCTCTGGAGTATAATACAGGATATAACTCAGGATCAGTACAGGATAAGTAATGTAATGTATGTACATAGTGACTCCACCAGCAGAATAGTGAGTGCAGCTCTGGAGTATAATACAGGATATAACTCAGGATCAGTACAGGATAAGTAATGTAATGTATGTACACAGTGACCTCACCAGCAGAATAGTGAGTACAGCTCTGGAGTATAATACAGGATATCACTCAGGTTCAGTACAGGATAAGTAATGTAATGTATGTACACAGTGACCTCGCCAGCAGAATAGTGAGTGCAGCTCTGGAGTATAATACAGGATATAACTAAGGATCAGTAGAGGATAAGTAATGTAATGTATTTACACAGTGACCCCACCAGCAGAATAGTGAGTGCAGCTCTGGAGTATAATACAGGATATAACTCAGGATCAGTACAGGATAAGTAATGTAATGTATGTACACAGTGACCTCACCAGCAGAATAGTGAGTACAGCTCTGGAGTATAATACAGGATATCACTCAGGTTCAGTACAGGATAAGTAATGTATGTACACAGTGACCCCACCAGCAGAATAGTGAGTACAGCTCTGGAGTATAATACAGGATATAACTCAGGATCAGTACAGGATAAGTAATGTAATGTATGTACACAGTGACCTCACCAGCAGAATAGTGAGTACAGATCTGGGGTATAATACAGGATATAACTCAGGATCAGTACAGGATAAGTAATGTAATGTGTGTACACAGTGACCCCACCAGCAGAATAGTGAGTACAGCTCTGGAGTATAATACAGGATATAACTCAGGATCAGTACAGGATAAGTAATGTAATGTATGTACACAATGACCTCACCAGCAGAATAGTGAGTACAGCTCTGGAGTATAATACAGGATATAACTCAGGATCAGTACAGGATAAGTAATGTAATGTATGTACACAGTGACCTCACCAGCAGAATAGTGAGTACAGCTCTGGAGTATAATACAGGATATAACTCAGGATCAGTACAGGATAAGTAATGTAATGTATGTACACAGTGACCCCACCAGCAGAATAGTGAGTACAGCTCTGGGGTATAATACAGGATATAACTCAGGATCAGTACAGGATAAGTAATGTAATGTGTGTACACAGTGACCCCACCAGCAGAATAGTGAATGCAGCTCTGGAGGATAATACAGGATATAACTCTGGATCAGTACAGGATAAGTAATGTAATGTATGTACACAGTGACTCCACCAGCAGAATAGTGAGCGCAGCTCTGGAGTATAATACAGGATATAACTCAGGATCAGTACAGGATAAGTAATGTATGTACACAGTGACCCCACCAGCAGAATAGTGAGCACAGCTCTGGAGTATAATACAGGATATAACTCAGGATCAGTACAGGATATGTAATGTAATGTATGTACACAGCGACCTCACCAACAGAATAGTGAGTACAGCTCTGGAGTATAATACAGGATATAACTCAGGATCAGTACAGGATAAGTAATGTAATGTATGTACACAGTGACCTCACCAGCAGAATAGTGAGTGCAGCTCTGGAGTATAATACAGGATATAACTCAGGATCAGTACAGGATAAGTAATGTATGTACACAGCGACCTCACCAGCAGAATAGTGAGTACAGCTCTGGAGTATAATACAGGATATAACTCAGGATCAGTACAGGATAAGTAATGTAATGTATGTACATAGTGACTCCACCAGCAGAATAGTGAGTGCAGCTCTGGAGTATAATACAGGATATAACTCAGGATCAGTACAGGATAAGTAATTAAATGTATGTACACAGTGACTCTACCAGCAGAATGGTGAGTGCAGCTCTACAATATAATAAAGTTAAGGAAGAGCAAAGTGGAGATCAGAATGTGAGGGAGCACTATAAACTTATTTCTGACCTAAATTACAAAGAACCAGAATAACTAGACAAGACGCTTCTTCCACTTGGTAAGTATTGTACATCCTGAATATATAACATTATAGAGAACACATGAAGCGTCGCTCATTTCCAGCTGCTGTACAATTAGTCTGATTGTCGCTCTATGCTAATATTCTCCAATCTTTGAACGTCGCTTTCTGTATTCCGGAAGCTTCGCTCCTGATGCCAGACACTCAGCTTTCTTTTGTTTTCATTTTTCTGGGAATAGCAAATTGCAGAGATTTTCTATAAGAGAAAATGTGGATTCCTGTAACATCGTTCCCTCTGGATCCAGGTTATAAATCAAGTAAGGAGCATTTCCCAGTAAATGGACGTCCTCGACTGTTCCTTTTCAGTCAAGCTCAGCAGCTCAGATGTGTGATGACTAAGGCTGTAATTGCACGCCAAATCATCGCAAAAACTGGCAGTCTTGCCATTTAGGAGTCTAAGAAAGTTGGGTGAAAACCCCACAGGAGCTATCATGGCAGCCATACTGTTATTCAGCTTTCCCGGGAACAGATAATACTTAGAAACATGAGAAAAGTTTTGTAAACAATTTTGCAGAAGAAGATGAGAGGCAGCAGGAATTAAGAGATATTCTGATGTATTCGCCGCAGTAAACAGGGTAATGAAATGCGCAGGATAACATGCAACAGTCACGCATGTGGAGCACGGCGTTACACGGTACTGAATGATAATGCAATGTGAAGTCAGAGCATGAAATGTAAATGAATTAATGGCTGGAAGCAGAAGCTGCGGAGGGAGGAGCGGGGAGCGCAGAGGATTTCAGCTGTGGGAGAACAAGAGACAAATGAGGCAGAAAAAACAGAAGAAGAATCTCGAGCAGATTGAGAGCCGAGACACGGATTAAGAGAGCGAGCCAAGAAACCTCCAAGGGGAGTCCGATATCGGAGGTCCTGAAGCTCTTCGTGTGTAGGTGCCGAGATGCAGTTCAGGAGAATGGCCAAATTGGTTAAAAAAAAAAAAAAAGTACCGAGTGACATTTAACAACGAATAAAACGCGACCGACCAGCGATAGATCATCATCTGAAATAAAAAGTCTGCCATGTTTGACATTTTCACTGGTCCACAAAAGATTGTCTGAGAAAGAAAACCACATCACCAGAACATCAACCTACATCTATCCTATGTGTACAGACAGCTTTACCAATATACAAAAGAACATCGGGTGCGCCCCCCTAGGTGGAACCAGAAATGGTAGAGAGCCCGATCAAAACACACTCACCCATGCGTGTTGTGCGAATGGAGGCACAACACTCAAAATGCTTGATAAAGGTTTCTTAGACGGCGGCTGCTGCTGCGGCTCCCAGCGTCCAAAAATGTAGGTTCGAAGATATCCAAAAAGGGGAGATGAATCGCACTGCCACCAGACGTAGACTTAAAGGTAAATGAATTTTTATTGCACAATAGGGATCTACGGGACACGTTTCAAAGCCGCTCCGGCTTTTTCATCAGGCGCATGATGAAAAAGCCGAAGCGGTTTTGAAACGCGTCGCGTGGATCCCTATTGTGCAATAAAAATGTATTTACTTTTAATAGGGATCCACGCGACGCGTTTCAAAGCCGCTCCAGCTTTTTCATCAGGCGCCTGATGAAAAAGCCAAAGCAGCTTTGAAACGCGTCGCGTGGATCCCTATTGTGCAATACCAATTCATTTACCTTTAAGTCTACGTCTGGTGGCAGCGCGATTCATCTCCCCTTCTTGGATATCTTCGAACCTATAATATGACCATCAGTGTTCCTACGGGAGTTATTATTTGGCTTTTATTGTCTAAACTGTAAACCCCTTAAAATATACAGTCATTTGGGGATGGGGATGTCATGACTGTAGATAACCAAACAAGAACCCTGGGTGAGCACCTTATGGGAGCTGTAATGGCGGCAAAACCCAACTGGATGGGAGATGTCAAAGATAAATAAATGTTCATGTAATTCTTTGTCATGTACTATTGCCAGCCCAGCCACCTTCATATTAAAGGGGTATTCCAGGCAAAACCTTTATATATATATATATATATATATATCTCAACTGGCTCCGGAAAGTTAAACACATGTAAATTACTTCTATTAAAAAAATCTTAATCCTTCCAATAGTTATTAGCTTCTGAAGTTTTCTGTCTAACTGCTCAATGATGATGTCACGTCCCGGGACGTGAGTCATCAGAGAGCAGTTAGACAGAAAACAACAACTCAACTTCAGAAGCTAATAACTATTGGAAGGATTTAGATTTTTTAATAGAAGTAATTTACAAATCTGTTTAACTTTCCGGAGCCAGTTGATATATAAAAAAAAAGTTTTGGCCTGGAATACCCCTTTAAAACTTCACAAGAGATCAACCATGTTATAAATATCCAGCGCAGATAAAAAGGTGATACACCTGATACCTGAGGAACAGACACAATAGCGAGTAGGATATCAGATGAAATTGTCGTGTTCCCGTCCTGAGGTATCGCTATCCTGTGTGCCTTTCCTGACCCCGAGACATTACACACAGCCAGCGAAAAGACCTTATAAATTCTCTATCTTTTATGTCATAAATTGTGAACCTCCAACTATTGCAAAACTACAACTCCCAGCATGCTCGGACAGCAAACTGCTGTCCGAGCATGCTGAGAGTTGTAGTTTTCCAACAGATGGAGGTTCACAATTTGAAGACCACTGCTCTAGTATATTCCCACATGGTTGCATAAAAAGCTCTATCTCGGCTTATTCAAGTTCATTCATAATGTAGTCTTGCTTTTTTTATGTCTCTGTGTCAGCAGTGGGGTCCTCCTGGGTCTCCTGCCATAGCATTTCATTTCATTTAATTGGGCACTGTGATGAAATTAAAAAGGTTATATGTTGTAGTACTTAAGTACTACAACATATCTCTAATATACTTTAACTAAAAAAAGTGATTTTAAAACAGTTTAAAAATCACTTTTAAATTCGGCCACTAGGGGTTGCCCACCTAGTGGCCGAATGCATTCGGCAGTGAGGTCACTAGTGAATTTCGTCTCATTGAAGCCTGGCAATGAGTCAGAATTCACTCACTGCGGTGCTCGCACCTGCCTGTCAATCAAACATGCGGGAGAGAGCGCTGAGAACAGAAGAAGCGCGCATTGGCTCCCCTGCTCCCTGGCCTTGCACGTCGGCCCCGCCTCCCGTCGCTGCACTGTCCTGGTATGTCTGGGGGGTGGGGTGTTCGGGTAGCGGGGTTCAGGGGAGGGATAGCAGGGTTCGTGTTGCGCAGCGGCCATGTATTGTTTTTAACACAGGGTGCCTCCAGTTTTTCTCCACTACAACTCCCAGCATGCCCTGACACAGTGGCGTTGCGACCGGGGTGCGGGGGGTGCGGCCCGCACCGGGTGACACCATCCTGATGGGGTGACACCAGGTACGCCGCCGGTCCTCAGTTGCGCTGCCTGTCTCCATACTAGCAGCCCCCCACTTGCGCTGCCTCTGTAAGAGCATTCCCCCCCCGTCCTCACTTGTTGCGTCTCCGTACTAGCACCCCCCCCCCCGTCACCTGCACAGTGAACCGGCCTGCGCCCCCACGTCTTCTGTTGCGCCGGTCCGACGTCCCTCCGCAGGGCCGGCGCAGGAGGACGTGACGTCACTCGCAGAGCGACCGGAGAGAAGGAGCGCTGCGCTGGATGGGTGAGTGAGTGTCTGTCTCTCTCTGTTTGTGTGTCTCTGTCTGTGTGTGTGTGTGACTGTGAGTGTGTGTCTCTCTGTGTGTGTGATTGTGAGTGTGTGTCTCTCTGTGTGTGTGACTGTGAGTGTGTGTCTCTCTGTGTGTGTGACTGTGAGTGTGTGTCTCTCTGTGTGTGTGACTGTGAGTGTGTGTCTCTCTGTGTGTGTGACTGTGAGTGTGTGTCTCTCTGTGTGTGTGACTGTGAGTGTGTGTCTCTGTGTGTGTGTGACTGTGAGTGTGTGTCTCTCTGTGTGTGTGACTGTGAGTGTGTGTCTCTCTGTGTGTGTGACTGTGAGTGTGTGTCTCTGTGTGTGTGTGACTGTGAGTGTGTGTCTCTCTGTGTGTGTGACTGTGAGTGTGTGTCTCTCTGTGTGTGTGACTGTGAGTGTCTGTGTGTGTGACTGTGTGTGGCTCTCTGTCTGTGTGTGACTTTCTGTCTTTGTGTGACTGTGTGTGTGTGTGACTGTGTGTCGCTCTGTGAGTGTGTGTGTGTCTCTCTATCTGTGTGTGTGTGTCTCTGTGTTGTGTGTGTGTGTGTTTTTTTTTTTTGTGTGGGGGGGGGGGGGGGACCAGCGATCTAATGTGGGGAGACTTTGTGGGGAACATGCAAGGGAACCTGCGGCCTAATGGGGGGGAAACTACTACCAAATGTGGGGAATCTATGCTACCTAATGTGGGGAAACTGCTACCTAATGTTGGAAAATTGCTACCTAATGTGTGAAGGCTGCTACATAATGTGGGAAAACTGCTACCTAATGTGGGGATTCTGTGCTACCTAATGTGGGGAAACTTCTACCTAATGTGTGGAATCTGTGCTACCTAATGTGTGGAATTTGTGCTACCTTATGTGTGGAATTTGTGCTACTTAATGTGGGGAAATTACTACCTAATGTGGGGTAACTGGTACCAAATGTGGGGAATCTATGCTACCTAATGTGGGGAACTGCTACCTACCTAATGTGGAGAACTGCTACCTACCAAATGTGGGGGAACTGCTACCTACCTTAAGTGGGGGAACTGCTGCCTACCTAATGCTCCCCCCCCCCCCTGGCAGTAGCACCCTCATCATCCACCAGCAGCAGCACCTACATCAGCAGATCCTGATGGTGGATGATGGGGGTGCTCCTGCCAGGAGGATGATCCTGCCGATGGACGATGGGGGTGATACTGCCAGGGGGGATGGCCAGTAGCACCCTCATCATCCTCCAGCAACACCTCCCCAGTACTAGCACCCCCATCATCAACTAGCAACACCACCAGATTTATATTCAGAGGGTACAGTATGTGGCAGATTTATATTCAGAGAGCACAGTGTGTGGCGGTATATTCAGAGGGTACAGTATGTGGCAGATTTATATTAAGAGGGTACAGTGTGTGGCGGTATATTCAGAGGGTACAGTGTGTGGCGGTATTATATTCAGAGGGTACCGTATGTGGCAGATTTATATTCAGAGTGTACAGTATGTGTTGGTATTATATTCAGAATGTACAGTGTGTGGTAGTATTATATTCAGTGGGTATGGTGTATGGAAGGTTTATAATCAAAGAGTATAGTGTATAGTAATATTATATTTAGAGGATACAGTGTCTGGCAGGTTTCTAATAATTATTGTTTTCATATAGAGGATGAGAATGCGCTGACATAGTGAGGAGACGTCTGGGCGTCAAATTCTACAGACAGAAGTTTTAGCTGGACCCGGCGGTATGTACCATCTGAATTAGATAAGAAAAGACTATAGAGAAGACGTCACCTGTAATCACTGATATCATTGTACATTCTCCTCTCTGTGTCCTATCAGAGCTGGAGTCACTTGTCAGTTCTACAGTTATGATGAGTGAAACTACAACTCCCAGCATAACCTCACCACTGCATAAAGGGGTACTCTACTGGAAAAAACATTTTTTTATCAACTGGTGCTGCAAAGTTAAACAGATTTATAAATTACTTCTACTTAAAAATCTTAATCCTTCCAGTACTTATTAGCTGCTGTATAAGTGATTCACAGGAAGTTCTTTTCCTTTTTAATTTATTTTCTGTCTGACCACAGTGCTCTGTGCTGACACCTCTGTCCATGTCAAGAACTGTCCATAGTAGGAGCAAATCCCCATTGCAAACCTCTCCTGCTCTGGACAGTTCCTAACATGGACAGACAGAGCACTGTGGACAGACTGGAAAGAACTACACAACTTCCTGTGGAGAATACAACAGCTTATATAAGTACTGTAAGGATTAAGATTTTAAATAGAACTCATTTAAAAATCTGTTTAACTTTCTGGCACCAGTTGATATAAAAGTAAATGTTTTCCAGTGGAGTACCCCTTTAAGTAATTCTGGGAGCTGTATATTTAAATGGTGAAAACTTCTTTAACACTTTCCCATTCTGTGGCAACTGGTATATCTGATTATTATACTGGAATTTCTCACAATGCGCTACAACAGTGGTGTCTGTCACAACAGGCTAAAAACTTACTGAGGGGGGGGTAGGTATGGGGGGTGACACCATTTTCTACCGCACCAGGTGACACCAACCCTAGCAACGCCACTGCCCTGACATCCAATAGATGTCAGGGCAAGCTGGGAGTTGTAGTGGTGAAACAGCTGGAGGCACCCTGTATAGATGAACTAAGGGCGGAAGTCCCCCCCCAGCAGGCATCAGTGACGTGGTGCCTGCTGGGGAAGCCTGTCTGGTAGTGAGCACGCTACTAGGCAGACAAAACTGCATTTTTTATATATATAAAAAAAAAAATTAGGCAGGGAGGAGGTTAGGGATAGATGGGAAATAGGCAGGGACAGAGAGGGGAAAAAAGGGATGGTGGGAGCTACCCTTTAAATGTTGATGGATAGTTTGCGCTGACACTGATGCTCCTGAGCCTGCAGGACAGCTTGAATATCTTTGGAACTTGTTTGGGGCTGCTTATCCACCATGCGGACTATCCTGCGTTGACAACTTTCATCAATATTTCTCTTCGGTCCATGCCCAAGGAGATTAGCTACAGTGCCATGGGTTGCAAACTTCTAGAAAATGTTGCGCACTGTGAACAAAGGCAAATCTAGAGATGGACTTGTAACCTTGAGATTGTTGTTATTTTTCCACAATTTTGGTTCTC
Source organism: Hyla sarda (assembly GCF_029499605.1). Lineage (NCBI taxonomy): Eukaryota > Metazoa > Chordata > Amphibia > Anura > Hylidae > Hyla > Hyla sarda. The sequence continues at coordinate 111,471,096 of NC_079198.1, read as the reverse complement.
AAGTCCTCAGACAGGTCTCTTCTTCTCTTTCTGATGTCCATGCTTAGTGTGGCACACACAGACCCACAATGCAAAGACTAAGTGAACTTCTCTCCTTTTTATCTGCTTTCAGGTGTGATTTTTTTATATTGCCCACACCAGTTACTTGCCCCAGGTGGGTTTAAAGGAGCATCACATGCTTGAAACAATCTTATTTTTTCCAAATTTTGAAAAGGTGCCAATAATTTTGTCCAGCCCATTTTTGGAGTTTGGTGACATTATGTCCAATTTGTTTTTTGTTTTCCTCCCTTTTTTGGTTTAGTTCCAATGCACACAAAGGGAATAAACATGTGTATAGCAAAACGTGTTACTGCAATCCTTTTCTGTGAGAAATACTTCATTTTCTTGAAAAATTTCAGGGGTGCCAACATTTACGGCCATGACTGTATTAAAAGGAGCATATCTATGAAGGTACCCTGTCTATACCTAGGGTCACTCCTATTATACCCCTGTATATATTGTGTAATATATACCAAGTATTCCACATGTTTAATGAGATGCCCGAGACACATCAGAAGGTTCCCCGGATCTGCAGCTTCTCACATAGAAAAAGGCGTCCTATTAAAGGTCAGAACTGCCGTACCTTTTATGTGGAGGAAACAAAAGCTTCCCGGGAGCTCTGTCCTAGAAACTCTCTGTAACCGCGCTGCGTGGAAGCCGATCCAAGGCGGACGGGTAAAAATATCCAATTAATTACGATGGTTCCTGTGGGAGCTGAAGAACGAGTGCGGAGACGGGAGGCTGATCCGGAACTTTCTTATCTATTGGTTAACCTCTCTGTAAGGCAAGATCCGGAGTCACAAGTCACCGATGCCTGGACCCAACTTATGATCGGAGACCCCAGCTAAGACCACTCCAGGGGCCTGTTCCAAATTAACCCTTAAAGGGATATATATATATATATATATATATATATATATATATATATATATATACAAGGGTTGGTGTGAGACAGCACCGGGGACCAACCTTCGTGCATGTGAAAAACCCAGGCAGCCAGCCTGGTGTTAATGTGTGCAAAGTCCAGGAATCACAGCACCAATAGGTCTAGGATCTTCATAAGCTGGTTTCTTTATTTACCCCAAAAATACAACGTTTCGGCAACAATAGCCTTTATCAAGCATGTATATATATATATATATATATATATATATATATATATATATATATATATTTATTTATTTATTTTTTTTTTAAATCAACTGGCGCCAGAAAGTTAAAACAGATTTGTAAATGACTTCTATAAAAAAAAATCTTTACCCTTCCAGTACTTTTTAGCAGAGAGCACTGTGGTCAGACTGGAAAGAATTCCAGAAATAAATACAACTTCCTGTGGAGCATACAGCCGCTAAAAAGTACTGGAAGGGTAAAGATTTTTTAATATGTCATTTACAAATCTGTTTAACTTTCTGGCACCAGTTGATTTAAAAATAAAAATGTTTTCCACCGGAGTACCCCTTTAATCCTAAGATAACAATAAAACATCCATGATGTGGATATAGTGTCCTAGGCAAAGCAAGAAAGAGAATTATAGTCATCCATTATATCTATGCGCATGATCCCTACTGATCTCTGTTCATTTCCATACTGGGAAATTGCATGAATAGGAATTCCCTATTATCATGAGGTTATCAATGAGTTTGGAGACCTGGGGTCGGTTTTAGGGTTAGGGTGCGGGTTACTCGCTGAGCTCAGTCAATAATGGTTGTGTTCTCAATGGAAAAAGGGAAAATACCTGATGCCAGTCTCCTGTGTCCCCCTCCACACCACTGTGTACTCCCCCAGACCCATCTGTACCCTGCATACCAGACTTCTCTGTGTACCTCCAGACTCCTTATATATGAATGGGGACCTTAGGGAATTTACACAGAGGCAGAATGTCTGTGGAATTCTGCACATACATTCCCACTGCAGCGGAGTCCCATTGATTTCAATGGTTTTTTGCTGCACTGTGCACACAGCAGAATTTCCGTGGCAGAAACATCCCGATTCCGGTGTCCGCAGAAATAATAGACATGTCTGTTCTTTCTGCGGATTCCACTCAGGAAAGGCATTGCCGACTGAGCATTTCCGAGCAGTCCTATCACCCACCGGATAATTCAGTCCGCCCATGTTTTCCGGACGGACATCCCGCACATTTTTGCCTTTACAAACCTTAAAGTTCTATTCCCAATTAAGAGAATATCCAGCAGGATATGTCATAAGTGTCTGACGGCTACAGGTGTCATTGGTGGAACCTGCATCTATTTCTAGAATGAGGCCTCTTCAGACCCACCTGGCCTGGCTGCGGCAGCCGGAGGTGGCTGGGATTCTTCACAGAGGGCTGTTCTACACTGTTTTCATAACTCTATTATGTGACATAAGCCACGAAGGAGGTACAAATTCTGCAGCATTGTTCTGCAGCAGCCCAGCCCTCTTATATAATTTCTATGAGACATATGGCTTATCAGTATCGCAGAGGTCAGTGATAAGACATACTGTAAAAAAAATTATGTTGCAGTTCCCTGTTGGGTCATCCTGCTTAGTCTTAGCCAGGGTTCCCCAACCTGTAGCTCTCCAGCTACAACTCATGCTTTGACAGTTTTATATGCATCCTATTCCATAACCTGTAGTTCTCCAGCTGTTGCACAACTTCAACTCCCATCATGCTTTGCCAATCTTTTGTGAATCTTTTTCCCATCCAGTGGCTCTCCAGCTGGTGACAAACTCCCATTACATCCTAATGGCCTTCAGGGCATTGTTTTCCCCAACATGTAGCGCTCTAGCTGCTGCACAACTACAACTCCCATCATGCTCCGACAGTCTTTTGTGAATCTTTTTCCTGCCCAATGGCTTTCCACCTAGTGAAAAATTGCAAATTTGCTGCAGCTGGAGAGCCAAAGGTTGCAGAAGACTAACATGTGAAGTTTTGACTCCACATCTTCTAGTCGAAAAAGTAGATGAGGGTTTAAACTGACAGGAGTGGGTACAGGGCTATCAATACCCCATTATCCATATTTTGAATGAGCACAATTGTTCGTTATAGGTGCTATGATAGGGTGCCGGGCAACTCTTCAGTGCTGCGGGAGTTTACACAGTGAACAGGCCTAGAGGAACCAGTTCCCTGCACATTGGGGACAATTGCACATCACAGCGGACAAGAATGCTTGAAGCCTAAATTAGACTTATATTGAAAGGTGCCTGGAGTTCATGATAAGTCTGACTCTTTGGGGGAGAGGACAGCTGAAGTTGTTTTTTCTCACATTGTAGAACTCATTGAATATTTCCAGGTCAGGAGACATTACTTGTTTTCTTCTTTGAGGGATTTTTCAGTCCATATACGAAGAACTAGCTGAGTACCCGGCGTTGCCCGGTTTTTCCTTCCTAATCCTTGTTGGGGAGGAAAATCAACAAAAGGAGGAAGCTTTTGACTTCATATCCCGTCCTCATATATTGTTGTCATATCCCAACCCCATATCCCGTCCTCCTATCCCGACCCCCTATCCCATCCCCCCTATGCCGACCTCGTATCCCATCCTCTACATAGATATCCTGTAGATTTGCATGGGACTTTAAATAAAAATCCGACCCTCACAAATGGGGGTAGTTAAGGGTTAAATTAACTATCCTATATTTTAAGTGGACATATAAGTAACATGTGACCAAGTATTTTCGAAATATCTCCAGCCGTTTGGAAGTTATGCAGTAACATCTATTTCCCATAGACTTGTATGAAAACCCTTTTTCACCCCCTTAAGGGTTGAATTTAGAAAAATCCTTTCTTATTCCTCGTCTACGTCTTAAAAACACCTGTGAAAAAATTCAGCTTTCTAGGTATAAGGGTTTAGGCTGGGCGTTGAGGAGTCAGTGAGTCAGGCCTTATATATATATATATATATATATATATATATATAGATATAGATATAGATATATATCTATATCTATATATCTATATATCTATCTCTGTGTGTGTGTGTGTGTGTATGTATGTGTATATATATATATATATATATATATATATATATATATATATATACACACACACACACACACATACTCAAATTTACTACATTATGGAAGAACTACTCAAATTTACTATATATATATATATATATATATATATATATATATATATATATATATACACACACACACACACACACACACACACACCGGTATATATAGGTTATCCGACTCCGCAGTACTGGAGGTTGTCACATATGTTGCCTCTTATCCACATAATTCTCAGCTCATGTATCCGGGAGGTATATTAGATCACCCACATGGGACAGGACGGGCCCCTGCTGGATTGTATAGTCCAGTGACGGTCCAGACAGTCCTATGCAGAGCTGTAGTCCTAAAGCCTAAGAGCTGCCTTCAGCCCCGGATAGAGCGTCTCTTATGTACTGATGACTGCAGCCACTTCCCTGTAATGTAAGACCCTCATTTATAATTTACAGCCATTATCCATTCCCAGCCCAGGGGGTCAGCAGTGCACTCAAGGAACCCTCCCATAGGAAAGACAGGGTTAAAGCCTCTAAGGCATCTCATCCGCATTTCATGTCATTATCGAAAAGTTTTCTTTTTTCACACAGCGAGTCCACATCGGACCAGACCTCAGACTTCATGTACTGCCTGGTCGGATCACACAATACAGTGATCCCTCAACTTACAATGGCCTCAACATACAATAGCTTCATCATACAATGGTATTTTCTGGATCATTGCAACTTGAAACCAGACTCAACATACAATGCTACAGACAGTCCAGATATGTGAAACGAGTCACAAGTGGAGGAACTGACCAATCAGAATGGGCATTTACTGGTAAATCACCTCTATTGCTAAAGTGCACTGACTGGTGTCTGGTAGCGCCCCCTACAGTACAGGGAGGAACAACAAGTTCTGTACTCCTTACCTGTGCCAGGGTTAGCTGCTCCTTTGGACACCAAGTAAGGGCGGCTCCATTTGGGACATTGCATGTACTGTAAGAAGCTCCTGTCCTCTACATAAACCATTGTTTCCCACCAGGGTACCTCAAGCTGTTGCAAAACTACAACTCCCAGCATGCCCGGACAGCCAACGGCTGTCCGGGCATGCTGGGAGTTGTAGTTTTGCAACAACTGGAGGCACCCTGGTTGGGAAACACTGACATAGAAAGTGATTACAGCTCCCAGCAGATCTTTCTTACTTTTATATGTAAGGATTTGCTTTGCTTTATCTATATTAGTTATCTACTTATTTTTCTTTAATCCTCACTCTTTCCTATTTTTGGATGACATTTTGGTGGCTTCAGAACCAATTACCAAGTTTCCATAGAGTTATGGTCTCAACATACAATGGTTTCCACATACAATGGTCGTCCCAGAACCAATTAATATTGTAACTTGAGGGACCACTGTATAAGTTGGGAATAACCCAGATGAATGGGTGGGATCATGTGACACCTAGGATGGGAGCACTGCGGCCCCTCACATATCCCCCAAACATCCCATCTCCTCACTGAGGGAACATAAACCAAAATCAATAAAAAAAAAAAAAATTAAAAAAACAGCGTCCAGAGAGCAAAGTGACTCTCCAAAGAAATCCATACGAGCCTTTTATCAGAAAAGTTCATAACATTCATAAAACAGTGAAGATTTCCATGGATTTCTTTGTGAAGTGGAAGAGCGGGTAATTACAGACTATTATCACTATGGAGGTGTTAATCTTCTCGCTGTCGCACATCATTGGGGTCTCTGGGGCTTTACCTACATCAGCAACACGGAAAAACAGGACATGCAGCGAATGCTACATAGATCCATCCAATGCAATGAACCTAATGAGACCCAACAGAAGAGCAGGGCCAGTGGGCGAAGTAGAGGGTCCGCTCCAGCCTGTGCTTCACAGCTGCTAGTGAATGAGACCCCCACACGAGACAAGTCATTGGGTTAGAGAACAACTGATTTTAGGGAAGGTCTTGTGGGACATTTTAGAGGGGATAATGCTCTAATGCGAGTTGAGTTTAATCAGATCTTGCCCCCTAGCATTACTCATTTCGCCCCTAGCATTACCCATCCTATGGTGCACTTAAAGGGGTAGTCCGGGGGAAAACTTTTTATTTTTTTTTATATTTTTTTATTATCATCACCAAATGGTGCCAGAAAGTAAAACAGATTTGTAAATTACGCAAACACAACAGAGAAGGGGAGAGCACTCTTGAGAACAATATCACCTTATGTCAATAGAACGGTCCTCGGTGACCTATGTCAGTGTCTCCTGCGGGGTGCACATACGACAGTATGAAGTATCCAGAGTAAGTACAAAAAGAAGCACGTACGTGCACTCACCGCAAAGCAGAGACAGTCAGATGTGAAGGTCCGGTGACGGGGTGACGGATCTCGGCATCGGCGCTGGCGTGTGGCGCTCGGAGGCTACGCCGGCAGTTTTGCACGTAAGTGCGTGCTTCTTCCGGCCTCTCCGGCCCCTCACCGGACCTTCACATCTGACTGCCTCTGCTTTGCGGTGAGTGCACGTACGTGCTACTTTTTGTAGTTAGATTTGTAAATTTCGTCTATTAAAAAAACCTTAATCCTTCCAGGACTTCTTATCTGCTGAATACTACAGACGAAATTATTTTCTTTTTGGAACACAGAGCTCTCTGCTGACATCACGAGCACAGTGCTCTCTGCTGACATCTCTGTCCATTTTAGGAACTGTCCCGAGCAGCATATGTTTGCTGTCCTCTGGACAGTTCTTAAAATGGACAGACAGTTCTTAAAATGAACAGTGATGTCAGCAGAGAGCTCTGTGTTCCAAAAAGAAAAGAATTTCCTCTGTAGTATTCAGCAGCTAATAAGTACTGGAAGGATTAAGATTTTTACTTGAAGTCATTTACAAAACTTTCTGGCACCAGTTGATTAAAAAAAAAAGTTTTCCAACGGAGTACCCCTTTAAGGGCAAATGTAACAGCCTGGGATGTATCAACCATCTTCTAGCACACCCAACATTTACCCCTCATTCCTGTGGAGCTATATCAAGCTGCAGATCTCCCATAGAACATCTCCAGGTCACTTCTCACTAATGAACAGGCAAAGGTAGAAAGTGGGGAGCACTGCTTATTATAAAGCCGAGAGCCCCCTCCACTGATCAGCCAGGACTATGGGGTAGTGGTACAGACAGGTGTACAGTAGGGGCCCCCAGGTGCCGTCCTTATGTCAGCCTGATTTATAATTTAGCAGTAAGGAGCAGGAGAATGAAGTAGGCTCCTTAAAGAGGCTTTTAACAGTCAATGCAAGTAAATGAGCGGTCAACAAGCGGCTCTGAGGGCGGTGAAGCGAAGCAGTGCCGCAGCTATTACACGCTCACTAAATGCTGGAAAACAGAAATAGGACATCAGCGAAGGTGGAAGCTGAACGCATGCCAACCAGAAGCTTTTATTTTCCGCTCTGAGTCTCTGTAGAGGGATTTTCACAATGTAATAAAATCTTTTTTCTTTCTATCCTCCGGAGATGTTAAGTGGAGCGAGAACGTCACACGCTGCCTTATCTGTCTGATATAATACGACTCTGTGGATGATCATGTGATCACATTATCGGGTACTCACTGGTTGCTCTGCGGTATGTTACCATTTGCCCTACACACAGGCATGAAGCAGAGGAGCCTATATTGTGTTACCAGCAGCAGATGGGCCGGATCGGCGCTCCAAGATGGGCCCTAAACTTCCAGGAGCCAGCATGGAAGTAACACACGGGTGGAGGTGTACCGTGCCATCAATGCAGAAGCGGTGGGCCAAGACTACCACTGTGTAGAACATTAAAGGGGTACTCTACTGCCCCAGCGTTCTGAACATTTTGTTCAGAACGCTTGGAGCAGGCGGTGGGGGTCGTGACATCACTGCCACGCCCCTCGTGACATCACGTCAGGCCCCCTCAATGCAAGTCTCTGGGAGGGGGCGTGGCGGCTGCCACGCCCCCCTCCCAGAGACTTGCATTGAGGGGGTGTGGTGTGATGCCACGAGGGGCATGACAGAGACTTCACGACCCCCGCCGCCTGCTCCAAGCGTTCTAAACGAATGTTGGGTACTGCACAGAGATTGCGGGGGTCCCAGCGGTGGGACCACCCACGATCAGACATCTTATCCCCTATCCTTTGGATAGGGGATAAGACATCTAGGGACGGAGTACCCCTTTAATAGAGGTGGTACAACCCCACTACCTATTAGGGATCGACCGATTATCGGTTGGGCCGATATTATCGGCCGAAAATCACGATTTTGGACGTTATCAGTATCGGCAATTACCATGCCGATAATTCGATAATGCCCCCCCAACCGCAACGTTGCTATGGGCAACTGCACCACTTTTCCTCTGCACATTTTTTGATAAATCCCTCCCACAATGTCCAGTCAGTCCATAAAAATGTACTATGCATTAATAGTAATGAACGACAGAGGTCATGGGCGTAAGATCGCCAACTGTAAAGCAGTGGTCTCTTACCTGTGGTTCCCCGGCTGAGGCAAAACTACAACTCTCAGCATGCACAGACAGCCATAAGCATGCTGGGAGTTGTAATTCAGCAACAGCTGCGGAGTCACAGGTTGGAGATCACTGATCTGAAGTTTTCAATGACACCTGCCCTGCTCCATCCACAAATCATGACCACTCACCTTAATAGGATGCAGAATAAGTGTATGTTCAGACGAGCAGATTTTCCGCATGTATTTCGCTGCAGATGCGCTGCTGAAGGACCTCTATATGCTGCCTTTACATGTGCCACACAGACACACTGCGATGTGCGAGTCGCTGCGCGCACATCGTGGCAGCTCTTGGCCTAGCTCATTGAGCAGGAGGAGCAGCCGTGATGTGTGCGAGCACACCGCGCATGCAAGGCAACTCGCACATCGCTTCAGTGTGTCTGCACGTAGCGGCGTATTGACGCTCCGAGCAGGCACATGTAAAGGCACCATACAGAGGTCTTTCAGCGGCGGGTCTGCAGTGTAAAATACGCTGTAAATCTGTTCGTCTGAACGTACCCTAAGACTGCGATCACACACAGCCGCACGGTTAGTTATTTCTGGTCACATTTGTAGTTTACAAATTTACTTAAAGGAGTACTCCGAAGCGCTGGTACTTAAAAAAAAAAAAAAAAAAAAAAAAAGTTAACCTCTGATAGCTCTTTCAAAGACCTTTCCAACGATACCTCATTTGTCAAATTTGGCCCAGCCATTCTCTTGTAATTGCCATCTGTAGCAATAAGCAGCCATGTCATAAAGACTACATTTCCCATGACTCCCTGCGCCAGCTTCCTGGTAGCGGCTGCTCTCTCCCCCTCCTCCCCCCCCCCCCAGGAAATTATAATAAATTTAAATAAAGTGACACCCACAGCTCCTTTCCTTGTGGTTATCTCCTCCCATTATCCCCCTCCCAGCTCATCAGCCCTCTCCACGTGCCCACTAGCCCACCGATCCACCCATCCATGTGCCCACTGATCCACCCATCCATGTGCCCACTAGCCCACCGATCCACCCATCCATGTGCCCACTAGCCCACCGATCCACCCATCCATGTGCCCACTAGCCCACCGATCCACCCATCCATGTGCCCACTAGCCCACCGATCCACCGATCCATGTGCCCACTAGCCCACCGATCCACCCATCCATGTGCCCACTAGCCCACCGATCCACCCATCCATGTGCCCACCAATCCACCGATCCACCCATCCATGTGCCCACCGATCCACCCATCCATGTGCCCACCGATCCACCGATCAATGTGCCCACCGATCCACCGATCAATGTGCCCACCGATCCACCGATCAATGTGCCCACCGATCCACCGATCAATGTGCCCACTAGCCCACCGATCAATGTGCCCACTAGCCCACCGATCAATGTGCCCACTAGCCCACCGATCAATGTGCCCACTAGCCCACCGATCAATGTGCCCACTAGCCCACCGATCAATGTGCCCACTAGCCCACCGATCAATGTGCCCACTAGCCCACCGATCAATGTGCCCACTAGCCCACCGATCAATGTGCCCACTAGCCCACCGATCAATGTGCCCACTAGCCCACCGATCAATGTGCCCACTAGCCCACCGATCAATGTGCCCACTAGCCCACCGATCAATGTGCCCACTAGCCCACCGATCAATGTGCCCACTAGCCCACCGATCAATGTGCCCACTAGCCCACCGATCAATGTGCCCACTAGCCCACCGATCAATGTGCCCACTAGCCCACCGATCAATGTGCCCACTAGCCCACCGATCAATGTGCCCACTAGCCCACCGATCAATGTGCCCACTAGCCCACCGATCAATGTGCCCACTAGCCCACTGATCAATGTGCCCACTATCGCAGTGTTTCCCAACCAGGGTGCCTCCAGCTGTTGCAAAACTACAACTCCCAGCATGCCCGGACAGCCGAAGGCTGTCCGGGCATGCTGGGAGTTGTAGTTTTGCAACAGCTGGAGACACCCTGGATGGGAAACACTGCGCTAGCGGTGTCACAAGAATGCCGCAGCACTACGCAAATAGCGTAGGGCTGACGTAGGCAGCGATAGGAGCCTAGTGTTAGCCCTATGCTATTTGCGCAGTACTGTACATGCGCAGAATAAATTAACTTTGGGGGAGTAGCCGACTCCGGACGGGGAGGCCGGCGCAGCCCGCAGTGACTCATGGGAGCGATGAGTCACCGGGCGAAGATGGCGGCGGATCAAGAAGAAATACAGGTCGAGCGTCATCAAAAGACCCAGCTTCCGGCCGGAGAGAAAAGCGAGGAGAAGACCGGGAAGAAGACCATATGGAAAACGTGAGTATATTAGAATGTTATATAACTTTGCCTCATGCTCCAATTCCCCCATAAAAGGTTAGCTCCGGAGTACTCCTTAAAAGATAGGTGCACCACACAAAAACCTATTCATATGCCAGATAAAAACAAAAGTGTCCAAGATGAGAACACACTGAAGGAATCTATGGTGTGCGCATTTGTCCTGATATGAAGTCACAAAACAACAATACATGACATCACATTGGCACCAGGGCAACACAGACCAAACCAAGCGAGGGGAAGAGTCATTTAAAAAGAAGAACTCCGCAAACTTCTTATGACACCCAAAGCTAAGGTGCAGTGACTACCATACAGCACGCCATTTACTGCAAGGAAGGACCGCTCAGGAATGCACCATCTCTATAGACTAAATGCATTTCCGAGCAGAATCCGCAGAAAAAAAATTACATGTTTATTGTTTCTGCGGACGCTGAAATCTGGATTTCAGAAGCAGATGCCTCTGCCGATGCACAGTGCAATGTGCAGCAGAATCCCATTGAAATCAATGGGACTCAGCTGCAGCAGAATTTCCGAGCAGAATATTTCCACTGAAGTCCTGGGAGCATAAAAGAGATCAGACGGAGTCCATACTGCTTCATGAATGACCCCAGCCTGTGGAATGCATTTGTGGAAAATAGAAAAAAAAAATTAACCCGTTAATGACATAGGATGTAAATGTACGTCCTGGTGCAATGATACTTAACACACCAGGATGTACATTTATGTCCTATACATGATGCAAGCACCGGACCGGGTGCTCGCATCATGCATTGCAGGTCCCGGTTGCCATCAGTAGACAGGGACCCACCGGTAATGACAGACATCAGCGATTGCGCTGATGTCCACCATTAACCCCTCAGATGCCGTGATTAATACAGATCACGGCATCTGCGGCATTGTGGTGGTTTGAATGGATGATCGGTTAGCCCCTGGGGCTGTAACAGGGATCCGATCATCCAACATGGCTGCCAGAGGTCCCCTCACCTGCTACGGCTGTCATCCCGGGGTCTTCTCCTCTGGTCTGAGATCGAGTAGACCAGAGAAGAAGATCGCCGATAATACTAATCAGTGCTATGTCTATGCATAGCATTGTTTAGTTTATTCCATTAAGAATGTCAGCTGAGGATAAGTTTGCTTTTCTGATAGAATTCTCATGTATTTTAGGAGATTTGCATGTAATATATATATATATATATATATATATATATATATATATATTTTGTCATTTTTTTAATGTATATGTCCTGTTGTCTTATTAATAACTGTTATTTTAATATTTTTTTTTAATATTATTTGATGTTATGCAATGTGATTCATTGTTGGACCCTGAATGGGTTAACTTTTGAGTATATAATGATCTCTAACCCTGCATTTACCATGCCTGATGAAGCAGCCAGCTGTGCTGCGAAACGCGTTGCATTCGGGGTAATAAAAGTCTTTCAAGATGTCCAGGGCCGTGTTGATCCACCCTATTTGTAGCAAACATCCTCTATACATCACTGGACAGTTCCTGACATGGACAGAGGTGTCAGCAGAAAGCAGGGTGGTCAGACAGAAAAGACTGTGGAGCATACAGCAGTTGATAATTAGTAATTTACAAATCTGGTTAACTTTCTGGCACCAGTTGATTTTCCCTTTAAAGTGTACCTGTCAGATCCCACACAAAAAAGGAAAAAAAAAATTTTTCTTTATGCTTCCATCTCCTATATTTTAAAAATACCTCTTTTCATTAGCTCACAGTGTTAGAAAACCTCTCAGGGTTAGGGGGCGTGTCCATCCCTTGTGGTGGTGGGCGGTGATTGGTGGGTCTGCTCATGCCGCCTTGTCCATAAGTCTCTCTTGTCTATGACTCATGGACAAGCCTGAGGCTGCTGCAGGGCTGCTTAGTGTCCCAGCAGGAATGGGATTTTCAGGAGCCGTTTTCTTAATTAAATATTCAAAATGTTTTAAACAACCATATTACAAAAGTTCTTTAAATTTTCATCAGTTACAACATATAAAAAGTTTTTGGATCTGTCAGTGCCCATTTAAACCTGAATTATTTACATTCTCCTAATAAAAATTCAGTGACTTAAGACTCTAAAGTTGCAGATGGCGCCAGCTGTTACTACAGAATCACAAACTTTAGCATCTAGAAAGTCACATGACGCAAGAGGTGATAGATCCTACCTGAAAAAGTGCAGGGAAAACACAAGCTTAAAGTGTCACTATCATTAAAAAATAAATAAATAACCTTTTGTTATAGAGAAATCTCAAAATTTTTGATCCCTGGGGCCTGGGTGTTAAGAATCCCCACTGATCATTGACCTTCAGGTAAGTGCTTTTCCCCTATTCTCTCTCCTAGCTGCAAGAAATGGATTCTATAGTAAGTCCAGGGAGCCAATCTCATGCAGTGAGAAGAGAGATGGGAGAAGTGCCTAGCTGAGTACTTCTCCCTGTTTGTTCCAGTGATCACGGAGGGTCTTAGCCCTCAGACCCAGTCTATTTAAACTTTGTAGTGTCCCTGTCAAAGAGACACGTCAAAAGTTTTGATCGGTCAGAATCTGAATGTTCAGACCCCTAACCAATTGCTCAAATGCTTGGTTGAGCGCTTCTCTCCCCATCCCGCTTGACGCTGTAGAGGGTAGACTCTGTAGAAAGTCTATGGAGCTTGTCTTGTGCAACAACCAGCAAGATGGAGAGAGGCACTTAGCTAAACGCCCTCCCGCTTCATTGTAGCAATTGGTGAGGGGCACAGCACCCAGACCCCTATTAATCTCTCTTTTGACATGTCAAGAATCTTTTGTTCTTTTTTAAGGCTGCGTTCACACAGCCGTCTAGACCTGTCCTATTCTTCTCCCATCAAAAATAAAAACGGACAATAACAGACGCAAAAGGATGTTATCCGTTTGTATCCGTTATTGTTCAGTTAATAAACGCCCCAAAAATATTTTTTTTAAACCTTTTTTTATTGTTCTTGTTCTGAGCATGCTCAGAAGTAAAAACGGATTTTAAAAAATGGATCGAAAAGACGGATGCAAACCGATGACATTAAAGGCTCATCCATTTTCCATAGACTTCATTGTTAAATTTACTGTATCTGTTTTTTCTTCAGTTTTTTTAACAGGAGAAAAAATACTGGATGTCTTTTCTTCCGTAAAAAAAAATATAAAAAAAAAAAAAAAAAAGACGAAAATTAGTGCAGACGGGTGCAAACGGATGTGAAAGGATTGTAAAAAAAAATCCCATTAACATCAATGGGATTATTTTACAACCGTTTGTTACAACGGAACCTAAACGGGGGGGGGGGGGGGAGGGTAATGGGGACAGACGGCCGTGTGAACGCACCCTAAGTGACATGGACAATTTAATTTCAGATCAGCACAACTCCCCCACCAGCATTGTCTACTCCCTCTACCTTGTATAATGAATTGTACAATCTAAATTTGTTAAATATCTTATATCTGAGCAAAAATGAATTTACAGCTTACACTGCTCAGTACTGCTCTAAAATGTCCTACATACTGCTGTTACTTCTGAGGGTGCGCTATAGAGTTATAGAAGAGCAGAATCCCCTAAGTATATGGAGATATCAAAGCAGCTAGTCTGCTTCTACTAGCTTAGGGACAACTGAAAAATAGAGATTGAGTCTGTAGAGGAGTAAACTGTTGGAAAATACCATATTAAGTTATATAATGACCACAAATAGTACTGCCCCTCATGTACACGCACAGTGACTTGTCCTGAAAAGTCCCCTGAAAGTGCAGGCACACTATGGGTGAAGTTGTCTTGTATAGACAAAGCAGTGGAGATAATTTCTAATGCTGCCAGCTGCCTCCTAAATAAGGACACGTGATGCCCCAGTGATGGCACAGAGACGTATTTTTAGCTTTTTAACTATGATAAAAGATGGAAATAAAAAATCAAGGAAGAAGTGGAGATGCTCTTAAGATTCGCAAATGTGGATGAAAGCCTGGGGTGCTCTTCTGAAGGGATGGATTGGGGGGGGGGGGGCACCTGCAGAGAAGATGAAGTTCACTGGTCTCAGTTCCCAGATGCCCAGGTTTAGAAAGCATTTTTACCTTCCAGAACTGCCTGAGGATTCCTCCAAGTCGGTGCTGGAGCCATTCTAATAGCCTGTAGTGCTGGAGGATGCCAACTTACCATAACTTTCTTACTCCCCATGGTTTCCCATTATTTCCCAGCATCCACCTACTACAGGTGAAACTCGAAAAACTAGAATACTGTGCAAAGTTCATTTATTTCAGTAATGCAACTTAAAAGGTGAAACTAATATAATGAGAGAGACTCGTTACATGCAAAGCAAGATAGTTCAAGTCGTCATTTATCATAATTGTGATAAGAAAACCCCAAAACCCCAATATATTATATGATTTGGGGAGACATGTCATCTGCTGGGGTTAGTCCACTGTGCTTCATTAAAGGGGTGCTCCGCTGCTCAGCGTTTGGAACAAACTGTTCCGAACCCTGGAGCCGGCACTGGGAGCTCGTGAAGTCATAGCCCCGCCCCTCGTGATGTTACACCCCACCCCTTCAATGCAAGTCTATGGGAGGGGGCGTGACAGTTGTCACGCCCCCTCCCATAGACTTGCATTGAGGGGGCAGGGTGTGACATCATGATGGGGCGGGGCAATCACGTCACGAGCTCCAGGCGCCGGCTCCAGCGTTCGGAACAGTTTGTTCCAAACGCTGAGCAGCAGAGCACCCCTTTAAGTTGCATTAATAAAATACAATGAACTTTTGCACAATTTCAAATTTTTCGAGTTTCAACTGTATTAAAAAAAAATAAAATAAACTAAAAAAAAAATTGGGTGCGCTGCAGCCTATAGTTAGTCGCGCAGGAAAACACCGTCCCGGCGTAGGCATGTGCGATGACGTCACTCATCGTGCGCACCTCCGTCCTGACCGAGGATGCGGTCCAGTACCAACAATGACCGCAGAGCCCCTGAGCGCACATGGGGGCGGAGTACAGGTAGCAGGGGATCAGAGAGGAGGGGAGGTTTGGTAATGTGGTACAGGAGAGGGGAGGGGGTTAGACTGAAATATCATGACACGGGGGGGGGGGCATCAGAGGAGGGGTATAATGACACAGGGGGCATCAGAGGGTGGTAAATATAATGACACAGGAGTCATTAGAGGGGGAAGGGTATAATGGCACAGGGAGCATCAGACGGGGGGGATATAATGGCACAGGGGGCATCAGAGGGGGGTAATATAATGGCCCCACTTAAAAAAGTGTGTGCAGTGCTCACCGCTTTACCCATGGGGGTATGTGCAGAGCGTTGCACCCTTGTGCCTGTAGTACATATACACTGCTATACACATGGTAGTATGTGCAAAGCATTGCATCCTAGTGTATGTAGTACTACAGAGTCTTTACTAGACATGGGTCGGGTGCAATGCTCTGCAGTCTGCACATAACCCCATGTGTATAGGAGTGCTATAAAAAAAAAAAAAAAAAATTAAATAAACCGCTGCACCAATAACAATTAGCTCCCCCTTTCCTACTGCTATACAAAAAAAAAGTTAAAAAAAAAAATTTTTTTTACATATCTGATATTGCCGCATGGGTAACTGTCTGAACTATTAAAATTAAATGAAAGTAAATCATTAACATTTTATTTTAATAGTTGAGACAGTTACCCATGCGGCAATATCACATTTACGCTGGTTTCTGTACAGGATCATTAATAATGATCCTGTACAGCAACCGGTGTAAAGGTTTAAAAAAAAAATAATAAAAAATCCAAAATTGCTGCCGTTTGGTCACATTACATGCTAAAAACTTAATATGGCCATTGTACATCATTTTTCAAGTAGAATCAGCTGAAACCTTTTTTGGGGGCATTTTGACGTTTTTTCCGATTGATCGGCGAAATAATCGACAACTAATCAATTATTAAAATAATAGTTAGCTGCAGCCCTACGTGAAATAATTCCGAGCTGCAATTCCATAGTGTGCAAGCACCATTGTGATCCATTATCACATCTTCCTTACATATCCTTAAAGTTTGGTTTTAAAGGGGTATTCTTGGAAAAAAAAAACACACACATACATATATATATATATATATATATATATATATATATATATATATATATATATATATATATATATATAAACTGGCTCCAGAAAGTTAAACAGATTTGTAAACTACTTCTATTAAAAAATCTTAATCCTTTCAGTACTTATGAGCTTCTGAAGTTAAGGTTGTTCTTTTCTGTCTAAGTGCTCTCTGATGACAACCTGTCTCGGGAAACGCCCAGTTTAGGAGAGGTTTGCTATGGGGATTTTCTTCTAAACTGGGCGTTTCCCGAGACAGGTGTCATCAGAGAGCACTTAGACAGAAAAGAACAACCTTAACTTCAGAAGCTCATAAGTACTGAATGGATTAAGATTTTTTAATAGAAGTCATTTACAAATCTGTTTAACTTTCTGGAGCCAGTTGATATATAGATATATATATATATATATATATATATATATATATATATATATATATATATATAAAAAAAGTTTTTTCCTGGATAACCCCTTTAATTAAAATCTTTAATACGATGCCCCGCCGGGATGGCTATTTACTAGTTGTGCAGATCTCAGCAGTTTCTGCACAGGGTGCAGCAGGTTTTATTCTGCATACCGCTGCACACCGAGCTCAGGAGGACGCAATCCTAACAGCAGAATGGGATCAGCCGCCTCACTTTCCCAGATGTCCGGAAACAGACAAGTGGTTTTCCTTGGAGCACCTGCACTGAACTCAGCAAGTGGACGCATTTAACCCTCCCCTGCCGGAGCCAGCCCGTCCCTGCTCCATTCTCCGCTGTGTGCACGTCCTCCTCCCTGCCCCTGTCCAGAGTGCTGCATTCTGCTGGAGCGCCTTCATTATTGGATTTCTCAATGCTTTTCATTGAGAGGAAGTGAAAGGAGCCTGGGAGAGGCTTTACAAGAGAAAGCAGAAAGGATATGGGAGGGGGGTTTACAATGGGGTCTGGAGAGGAGTGAGGTCAGGGCACCAAGAAATTGTCTTAGCTCCAAAGAAGTGATGGAATCGGACAGCAATGGGCACAGGTTCCCACAAACCATGACTATGGGAGTCCTGGATGGAGGGGGGGGGGGGGGGGGGGCGAACAAATCTGCACCCAGGACTGGGAGCCCTGCCCAATACAGAACATGAACTACAGCTCTGGATGTGACTGGAGTATAAAGTAAGGGTGGGTTCACACCACGATTTTTCTATACGGTTTCTTATAAAAAAAATAAAAAACGCATGCAACCATACAGAAAACCGTGCCCATAGACTTCCCATTCAAAACTGGATGCACCATAATGTATACGGTTGTCTCAGTTTTTCAAACCATACGTTTTTTTACTTTCCTTTTTTCCAGACAGAAAACCGTGGCCTACAACGGTTTTTGGTCCGGGTGAAAAACCGTATTAAACCGTATACCAGTGGTCTCCAACATGCGGACCTCCAGATGTTGCAAAACTACAACTCCCAGCATGCCCGGACAGCCGTTGGCTGTCCGGGCATGCTGGGAGTTGTAGTTTTGCAACAGCTGGAGGCACCCCTGGTTGGAAAACACTGACCTATATACACTATATACTACAATATAGTACAACATGCTGGGAGTTGTAGATTTGCAACAGCTGGAGGGACCCCTGGTTGGAAAACACTGACCTATATACTACAATATAGTCCACCATGCTGGGAGTTGTAGATTTGCAACAGCTGGAGGCACCCCTGGTTGGAAAACACTGACCTATACTATATACTACTATAATGGTCCAACATGCTGGAAGTTGTAGTTGTGCAACAGCTGGAGGCACCCCTGGTTGGAAAACACTGACCTATATACTATATACTACAATATAGTCCACCATGCTGGGAGTTGTAGATTTGCAACAGCTGGAGGCACCCCTGGTTGGAAAACACTGACCTATACTATATACTACTATAATGGTACAACATGCTGGGAGTTGTAGTTTTGCAACATCTGGAGGTCCGCAGGTTTTTTTTTTAACATGGGAGTCAATGTGAACCGTACAGAACCGTATGTCTATACGGTTCCATCCGGTTTTCACGATACGTTTTTTTTTTTTTATTGGAATTTCAAACAAGTGAAACTACCGTATATTCATAATGGAGTGAAAAGTTAAAAACGTATACTTTTTTTCTTTAAAAAAACGGATGCAACCGGACATAATTTTTCACACCGTATACCGAATAAAAATTTGTACACACGTTTTGATACAGTTTAGGCTTCTTTCACATCTCATTTTTGCAATAGGGTTCCCGTATCCGGTTTCAGTGAAATAACCGTATGGAACCGTATTGCAAACCGGATGTACAGACATTTCATAGAAAACCGTATGCCAAACGTAGCATCAGGTTGTGTACGTTTTGCATCATTTACGGTTTTATGTCCGGGTGAAAAAACGGATACAACCCGTATGCGCTTTTTTTTTTTTTTTAAATGGGAAGCGTACAGAACCGTACGTGCGTACGGTTCCATCTGGTTTGTACAATACGGTTTTGCAGTTTGTACCTGCGTAGTGCACGCCGAAAGTTCTTCCCACAAATAGAACCAGAAGAACTTTAATTAAGGACAAACATAAAACCATATCCGTTTTTTATTTATTTATTAAACCGTATGCAACCGGACATCCGTTTTCTACCAGTATACGGTTTAAAACCGTACAGAGGTATTTACGGTTCGGTTTTGAGACCTAATTTTTTTTTTACAAAAAAACTGATACGGGAACGGTATTGCAAAAACTAGATGTGAATGCAGCCTTAGGCTGCATTCACATCTCGTTTTTGCAATACGGTTGCCGTATCCCGTTTCTGTACAAAAAACTTATGTCTCCAAACCGGACCGAAACATATGCAACCGTATATGCCTCCGCACGTTTTTAAACCATATACGGTTTGAAAACGGATGTCCGTTTGCATACGTTTTAATACGTTTTCCTTGGGGGAAAAAAAACGGATATGGTGTTATGTTTGTCAACATTTTAAATAAAGTTATTTTTTTATCGAATTTCCAAAATAAATAAAAAATAAATAAATAAATGAATGAATGAAAAACAGTATTGTGCAAACTGGATGTAACCGTACGCACATACGGTTGGAAACGCTTACCATAGAACTCCATTTTAAAATAACCGTATACAGGTTGGATACAGTTTTTGACCAGGACACAAAACCCTAGTAGACTACGGTTTGGTGTACCGTTAAAAAATGTATAAACCTGTAAATGATGCAAAACGTACACAACCTGATGCTACGGTTGGCATACGGTTTACAATGAAATGTCTATTGCAATACGGTTCGATACGGTTTTTTCAATGAAACCGGATATGGCAACCGTATTGCAAAAACGTGGTGTGAACCCAGCCTAACTGGAAGGAGGATAGTTTTAGAAAAGGGGCATCAAAAATGGCGTGGGAATGGGCATGGCAGGTGACGGCTGGGGGCCCCAGAAGCTCCTCCGCTGCTCACACAAGACCTAACTCAGTGTTTCCCAATCAGTGTGCCTCCAGCTGTTGCAATCGGAGTAAAATCATAACAAAACGCCACTAAACTGCAGTCCTATAGCTGTTTGGGCTGCACAGAGCCCATAAACAAGCAGACAGACTTACTGCACCTGCATGGACCTTCCTGATGATGTCATCACAGGTCCTTGCAGCTACCGTTTATAAAGAGGAGGAGGATGGAATAGGGCCGTGTTTCCCAACCACTGTGCCTCCAGCTGTTTAGAGATGCCCGAGCATGCTGGGTTATGTAGTTTTGCAACAGCTGGAGGCACACTGGTTGGGAAACACTGACCTAACTAAAGAGTAACCAATCAGATTGAGAAGTCATCAGCTCACAAATGCAGAAACTGGCGCACATAAATTGGCGCACTTTTCCTTACACACACCCTCATGTCTGATTTACCTTAAATCTATATTATTTTGTGCCAAAATAAATGGTGCAAGCTATTTCGAAATTTGGTGAATTTTTACAACTTTCACGTCCCCTTTTTTGGACACTTTCCAAAACTGTGAAGGAAGAAGCATCACAAACCTGGAACATGACTGGTACACCGCCGTCTGCACGTTATATCTTGTACTTTTCCTTTGTATCCCTCGTTACCCTGTACACAACCGGCGGCTGCACTTCACCCCTGGGATTTACACAGAACGTCGTCTCCCCAGAGCCTCAGATGTTGTAGAAGCTTCTATGGAGGCAGATCCCCTCCGGAGGCAGAAGAGCAGCTGCGGGGGCACATGTCAAGCAGCAGCAGGAGGGTCCCTGCCCAGTGCCCATCACCGGCCCAACAATACTCTACCACCGAGCCCCTGCGGAAACCTCCAAAAACCATGCACTGTCCCTGCTGGAGGGGAGAAGGGAACAATGGCGAGCGAGCGGCGGCTCTGCAGCAGATCCCTGCAGGGAGGAGGCTCAGGTGACTGGAGAGCAAACACTCCGCACCTCTGTGTATGTTCACACTTCACCTCTGCTACATAGGAAGTCACCCCCCCCCACTGCAGTAGTGTTTCCCAACCAGGGTGCCTCCAGCTGTTGCAAAACTATAAAGTAAGGGTGGTTTCCCAACATTAGTATTTCCCAACCAGGGTGCCTCCAGCTGTTGCAAAACTACAACTCCCAGCATGCCCGGACAGCCAAAGGCTGTCTGGGCATGCTGGGAGTTGTAGTTTTGCAACAGCTGGAGGTGCACTAGTTGGGAAACACTGCCCAGTAGCATCACCTCTAGGACATAACCTGCACACATGTGCATCAACTCTGCAGTCCAATGAAACACACAGGGATAATGCAGAGTACAGATACTGTAGTATATATTACCTGCAGTCCTATGTAACACCACAGATAACAAATAGTGATAATTCTCTGAAGTCCTATGTAGCGTCACTGATAATACCAGTGTTTCCCAACCAGGGTGCCTCCAGCTGTTGCAAAACTACAACTCCCAGCATGCCCGGACAGCCTTCGGCTGTCCGAGCATGCTGGGAGTTGTAGTTTTGCAACAGCTGGAGGCACCCTGGTTGGGAAACACTTGATTTCACAGTGATTACTCTGAGTACAAATAATGAACTAGATGTTCCCTGCAGTCCTATGTAACACCAGAAACACAGTGATAACGCTCTGCTTACACATAATGTAGTAGATGTTATCTGCAGTCCTATGTAAACATATTACACACAGTGCTGATTCTGAGAACAGATAACATAGTACATATTACCTGCAGTCCTATGTAACATCACTGATAACAGTGATTACTCTGAGTACAGATAATGTAGATGTTCCCTGCAGTCCTATGTAACATCACAAATAAACACAGTGATAACTGAGAACAGATAACGTTGTAAATATTACCTGCAGTCCTATGTAACACCACAAATAAACAGAGATAACTCTCTGCTTACACATAATGTAGTAGATGTTAGCTGCAGTCCTATGTAACACCACAAATAAACACAGTGATAAGTGAGAAGAGATAACGTAGTAAATATTACCTGCAGTCCTATGTAACACCACAAATAAACAGTGATAACTGACAACAGATAACGTAGTACATATTACCTGCAGTCCTATGTAACACCACTAATAAACACAGTGATAACTGAGAACAGATAATGTAGTAAATATTACCTGCAGTCCTATGTAACACAACTAATAAACACAGTGATAACTGAGAACAGATAACGTTGTAAATATTACCTGCAGTCCTATGTAACACCACAAATAAACAGTGATAAGTGAGAAGAGATAACGTAGTACAGATTACCTGCAGTCCTATGTAACACCACTAACAAACAGTGATAAGTGAGAAGAGATAACGTAGTACAGATTACCTGCAGTCCTATGTAACACCACTAATAAACAGTGATAAGTGAGAAGAGATAACGTAGTACAGATTACCTGCAGTCCTATGTAACACCACTAATAAACAGTGATAAGTGAGAAGAGATAACGTAGTACATATTACCTGCAGTCCTATGTAACACCACTAATAAACAGTGATAAGTGAGAAGAGATAACGTAGTACATATTACCTGCAGTCCTATGTAACACCACTAATAAACAGTGATAAGTGAGAAGAGATAACGTAGTACATATTACCTGCAGTCCTATGTAACACCACTAATAAACACAGTGATAAGTGACAACAGATAACGTAGTACATATTACCTGCAGTCCTATGTAACACCACTAATAAACACAGTGATAAGTGAGAAGAGATAACGTAGTACATATTACCTGCAGTCCTATGTAACACCACAAATAAACAGTGATAAGTGAGAAGAGATAACGTAGTACAGATTACCTGCAGTCCTATGTAACACCACTAATAAACAGTGATAAGTGAGAAGAGATAATGTAGTACAGATTACCTGCAGTCCTATGTAACACCACTAATAAACAGTGATAAGTGAGAAGAGATAACGTAGTACAGATTACCTGCAGTCCTATGTAACACCACTAATAAACAGTGATAAGTGAGAAGAGATAACGTAGTACAGATTACCTGCAGTCCTATGTAACACCACTAATAAACAGTGATAAGTGAGAAGAGATAATGTAGTACAGATTACCTGCAGTCCTATGTAACACCACTAATAAACAGTGATAAGTGAGAAGAGATAACGTAGTACAGATTACCTGCAGTCCTATGTAACACCACTAATAAACAGTGATAAGTGAGAAGAGATAACGTAGTACAGATTACCTGCAGTCCTATGTAACACCACAGATGACGGTAACATATAGGAGGCAGGTCTCGCACCCTTCTCAGGGACATGGGTCCCATATGCCCTTTCCTATAGCGCCCCCTCTATACACCAATGGGCAGAGGTCCCGAGGAGCCCCGCACATACGTTACCGCCATTCACCTCATACTATCGCTATTACACCAGACCGCCACCCGAGAGGGGGAGGAGCCGCCTTATACGTCACAATCCGGTTGCTCTCACCTGAGGCCGGGGCCAGCTCCTCACCGCCTTATCTCCACCGATTTCCCGTTTACACGATGACAAGAGCCCGGGGCTTGGAGGACTGTCCGCGGTCTAGAACCTCCCCTTGGGGCGCGGCTTCAATTCCGAAACACACCCACAGCGGCTGCACCGGAGCTGGGGGAGGGGAGAACACCGACACCGGGAGCTTCGACTGCGGCCGCCGAGACCCCGCCCCTCAGCGCGTCACCTGCGGGGGCCGGAGCGGTTACCTAGCAACCAATCCCCCCTTCTCCGACTGAGATGGTGGAAACTGTTCACATCATCATCACTGTACAACAACCCTCATCATCACTATACGACAACCCCCATCATCATCATCATCATCACTGTACAGTATAACAACCCCCATCATCATCATCACTGTACAACAACCCCCATCATCACTATACAACAACCCCCATCATAATCATCATCATCACTATACAACAACCCCCATCATAATCATCATCATCACTATACAACAACCCCCATCATCATCATCATCACTGTACAGTATAACAACCCCCATCATCATCATCATCACTGTACAACAACCCCCATCATCATCATCACTGTACAACAACCCCCATCATCATCACTGTACAACAACCCCCATCATCACTATACAACAACCCCCATCATAATCATCATCATCACTATACAATAACCCCCATCATAATCATCATCATCACTATACAACAACCCCCATCATCATCATCATCACTGTACAGTATAACAACCCCCATCATCATCATCATCACTGTACAACAACCCCCATCATCATCATCACTGTACAACAACCCCCATCATCATCATCACTGTACAACAACCCCCATCATCACTATACAACAACCCCCATCATAATCATCATCATCACTATACAACAACCCCCATCATAATCATCATCATCACTATACAACAACCCCCATCATCATCACTGTACAGTATAACAACCCCCATCATCATCATCATCACTGTACAACAACCCGCATCATCATCATCATCACTGTACAACAACCCCCATCATCACTATATAACATCCCCCATCATCATCATCATCACTGTACAACAACCCCCATCATCATCATCACTGTACAACAACCCCCATCATCATCATCATCATCACTGTACAACAACCCCCATCATC
The DNA here is from genome assembly GCF_029499605.1 of Hyla sarda. NCBI lineage: Eukaryota > Metazoa > Chordata > Amphibia > Anura > Hylidae > Hyla > Hyla sarda. Next base: position 111,446,117 of record NC_079198.1, on the reverse strand, counting down.
ATCACTGTACAACAACCCCCATAATCACCATCATCATCACTGTACAACAACCCCCATCATCATCATCACTGTACAACAACCCCCATCATCATCATCGTCACTGTACAGTATAACAACCCTCATCATCATCATCACTGTACAACAACCCCCATCATCATCATCATCATCATCACTGTACAACAACCCCCATCATCATCATCACTGTACGACAACCCCCATCATCATCATCACTATACAACAACCCCCATCATCATCATCATCACTGTACAACAACCCCCATCATCATCATCACTGTACAACAACCCCCATCATCATCATCACTGCACAACAACCCCCATCATCATCATCACTATACAACAACCCCCATCATCACTGTATAACAACCCCCATCATCATCATCACTGTACAACAACCCCCATCATCATCACTGTACAACAACCCCCATCATCACTATACAACAACCCCCATCATCATCATCACTGTACAACAACCCCCATCATCATCATCACTGTACAACAACCCCCATCATCATCATCACTGTACAACAACCCCCATCATCATCATCACTGTACAACAACCCCCATCATCATCATCACTGTACAACAAACCGCATCATCATCATCACTATACAACAACCCCCATCATCACTGTATAACAACCCCCATCATCATCATCACTGTACAACAACCCCCATCATCATCATCATCACTGTACAACAACCCCCATCATCATCATCATCACTGTACAACAACCCCCATCATCATCATCACTATACAACAACCCCCATCATCACTGTTTAACAACCCCCATCATCATCATCACTGTACAACAACCCCCATCATCATCACGGCCCCTTTATATATGATATGACACCCTCATCATTATTACTGTACAACAACCCCCATCATCATCATCATCACTGTACAACAACCCCCATCATCATCACTGTACAACAACCCCCATCATCACTATACAACAACCCCCATCATAATCATCATCATCACTATACAATAACCCCCATCATAATCATCATCATCACTATACAACAACCCCCATCATCATCATCATCACTGTACAGTATAACAACCCCCATCATCATCATCATCACTGTACAACAACCCCCATCATCATCATCACTGTACAACAACCCCCATCATCATCATCACTGTACAACAACCCCCATCATCACTATACAACAACCCCCATCATAATCATCATCATCACTATACAACAACCCCCATCATAATCATCATCATCACTATACAACAACCCCCATCATCATCACTGTACAGTATAACAACCCCCATCATCATCATCATCACTGTACAACAACCCGCATCATCATCATCATCACTGTACAACAACCCCCATCATCACTATATAACATCCCCCATCATCATCATCATCACTGTACAACAACCCCCATCATCATCATCACTGTACAACAACCCCCATCATCATCATCATCATCACTGTACAACAACCCCCATCATCATCACTGTACAACAACCCCCATAATCACCATCATCATCACTGTACAACAACCCCCATCATCATCATCACTGTACAACAACCCCCATCATCATCATCGTCACTGTACAGTATAACAACCCTCATCATCATCATCACTGTACAACAACCCCCATCATCATCATCATCATCATCACTGTACAACAACCCCCATCATCATCATCACTGTACGACAACCCCCATCATCATCATCACTATACAACAACCCCCATCATCATCATCATCACTGTACAACAACCCCCATCATCATCATCACTGTACAACAACCCCCATCATCATCATCACTGCACAACAACCCCCATCATCATCATCACTATACAACAACCCCCATCATCACTGTATAACAACCCCCATCATCATCATCACTGTACAACAACCCCCATCATCATCACTGTACAACAACCCCCATCATCACTATACAACAACCCCCATCATCATCATCACTGTACAACAACCCCCATCATCATCATCACTGTACAACAACCCCCATCATCATCATCACTGTACAACAACCCCCATCATCATCATCACTGTACAACAACCCCCATCATCATCATCACTGTACAACAAACCGCATCATCATCATCACTATACAACAACCCCCATCATCACTGTATAACAACCCCCATCATCATCATCACTGTACAACAACCCCCATCATCATCATCATCACTGTACAACAACCCCCATCATCATCATCATCACTGTACAACAACCCCCATCATCATCATCACTATACAACAACCCCCATCATCACTGTTTAACAACCCCCATCATCATCATCACTGTACAACAACCCCCATCATCATCACGGCCCCTTTATATATGATATGACACCCTCATCATTATTACTGTACAACAACCCCCATCATCATCATCATCACTGTACAACAACCCCCATCATCATCATCATCACTGTACAACAACCCCCATCATCATCATCATCACTGTACAACAACCCCCATCATCATCATCATCATCATCACTGTACAACAACCCCCATCATCATCACTGTACAACAACCCCCATCATCATCACTGTTTAACAACCCCCATCATCATCATCACTGTACAACAACCCCCATCATCATCACGACCCCTTTATATATGAAATGACACCCTCATCATTATTACTGTACAACAACCCCCATCATCATCATCATCACTGTACAACAACCCCCATCATCATCATCACTGTACAACAACCCCCATCATCATCACGGCTCCTTTATATATGATATGACACTCTCATCATCATCACTGTACAACAACCCCCATCATCATCACTGTACAACAACCCCCATCATCATCACTGTACAACAACACCCATCATCATCACTGTACAACAACCCCCATCATCATCACTGTACAACAACCCCCATCATCATCACTGTACAACAACCCCCATCATCATCACGGCCCCTTTATATATGATATGACACCCTCATCATTATTACTGTACAACAACCCCCATCATCATCATCATCACTGTACAACAACTCCCATCATCATCACTGTACAACAACCCCCATCATCATCACTGTACAACAACACCCATCATCATCACTGTACAACAACCCCCATCATCATCACTGTACAACAACCCCCATCATCATCACTGTACAACAACCCCCATCATCATCACTGCCCCTTTATATATGATTCCGGGAACACAACACTTTAATCTTTGGTTACACAACCCGATTATTTGCTCAAGCTGCCGTGTAGTCATACTTCATACAGTAATTGTGCCCACACACTATAACATTGACCTTCTTAGGTTTGGACCTGATCAGAACTGTTCGATCCAGTGATTCATAGGTCAGGTGACTGTAGATGTTCTCTTCTCTTTCTTCTCCATCCAGCCCAGACCAATATGACAACTTCTGCCACAGACTGCAGATTATACCCAGACATCTGTGGCCCCTCACTTCTGCAGCCATCTACAAACTCTCTAGCAGCACCACCCTTGCCTGCTGCTGCCTCATGTGCCTCTATACTGTACATACAGTGCACCCAGTACCCCCAAATGCTGGGTGCAGCGATGAGAGACAAATGTTTCTGATGCCAGAAGTGTAACTCACCACTCTTCAAGGTGAAGCAGTTCTCCTGGGCCAGGCACTAGGCAACAAAGACACAAGAAGCAATGTTACGGAAAATCACAAAAGACTTTACTGAAGAAAGTTGCAGGCAGATGTTATAACCATATGTGATGTCCCAGTACGGGATATGGTCCCATACAGTACTTAGGCCCTGTCAGGTTGTGTCCTAGGGGCTCTCCTACAGCGTCTCCCCCATAGTGTTATATGTATTATGTATAAAGGACATTTAAGGACCTTTCAGTTAGTCACATGATAATGTGGTCACATGTTCAATTCACATGTTTGTTACCCAGAGAGCACCAGCTAACCAGGTGACCTGCAGCTTGTCCAATGGGCTCCTTGCTCAGCCCCCTTTATAAGAGGGGGAGGTACTACAATCTCGCTCTTAGATCCTGAGGTCAAGTCCAGTCCAGACGTCTCAGAGCCAGTGTCCAGCACATCTGGAGGCCTCAAGCCTAAATTACAGCCACAAGTCAGTAAGTCAAGTCATCTCTGTCTACTGTCACTACCTACAGTCAAGTCTATTATAGTCAGCGTGGCTGTGCTAAAGTCTGTCAAAGTCACTACAAGTCCCAGCAAGCTGCAAGGTCCCCTCTGTGTTACTTTTCACCTCTCTGGGATCCTGTCCTAGCTGTAAAGACTGTTACCATGTGTCTACCTCAGTAAAGCTACCGTTAACCCTAACCTGGTCATGGACTATTATTTGCCCTGCCTAACTAGGACTAGCGGTGCTACCTTCGGGTGGTTACATGCAAACCACACCCTGGTGTCACAAAGATTTAGGAGTTAATACCATCTGCCCCTGGGCTACACCCTCTGCCCCATACACCTCACCTTCACACCCCGTGGCACACAACACATAGCAATACAGTCTTCCAACAGCAGGGCAGAACAGAGAGTTGCAGAGGTAGGCAATAGTGAAATGGCTGGGCACGCTGCGACTCATATGGGGAGATTTATCAAAACCTGTGTAGAGGAAAAGTGGTGCAGTTACCCATAGCAACCAATCAGATAGCTTCTTTCATTTTTACAGAGGCCTCTGGGAATTGAAAGCAGTGATCTGATTGGTTGCTATGGGCAACTGCACCACTCTTCCTCTGCACAGGTTTTCATAAATCTTCCCCATAGTGTACTACACTTTCTTACAACTTGACTTGACTGGATTTAGTTACCTGAGACTTTAGAGGCAACTAACACTGACTTGTGACCCACTACAGTGCATCCACACAATTAGCTTACCACCAGGCTTGGACTTAGACTTGTGGACCAAAGCTACCTAAGGCTTTCTATCCCCGTTCCGTGACTTGTGCTATGGGGCCTCTGTCGGCTCTTTTGCTACTTCTCCCCACAAAGGCATAAATAACATTAAAGAGGTACTCCGGCGCTTAGACATCTTATCCCCTATCCAAAGGATAGGGGATAAGATGCCTGATTGCGGGGGTCCCGCCGCTGGGGACCCCCGTGATCTTGCACTCAGCACCTTAGTTAAAATCAGTCCCCGAAGCATGTTCGCTCCGGGTCTGATTACCGGCGACCACGGGGCAGGCAGCGTGTGATGTCACGCCTCCGCCCCCGTGTGATGTCACGCTCTGCCCCTCAATGCAAGCCTATGGGAGGGGGCGTGACAGCCCCCCACATATACTGTTTCCTCTACTTTGATCCACAGCCCCCACTTTGCCCTATTCCAGTGTTTCCCAACCAATTTGCCTCCAGCTGTTGCAAAACTACACAACCCAGCATGCCCGGACATCCCTAAGCAGCTGGAGGCCCAGTGGTTGAGAAACACGGCCCTATTCCATCCTGCTCCTCTTTATAAACTGTAGCTGCAAGGACCTGTGATGACATCATCAGGAAGGTCCATGCAGCTGCTGGTGCAGCCCAAACAGCTATAGGACTGCAGTTTGTGCACATTTGTGGTGTTTTGTTATGATTTTACCCCAATTTTGCAAAAATCGATGCAGTAATGTTCTTCCCCATCACACCAGCCCTTGCTGGCTATGATAGAAAGGTGCCAGATCATACAGGGCATCACAGATTGCAGTGTATGAGAAGCAATGAAAGGGCAGCAGGGTCTAATGGGTCACATCATGTGGACAGCTGGGTGCGTGTGTGTCACTTATACGGGAGAGAGATGGCACTCAGGATGCACTATGGGAAGAAGATAAGATTGTGGGGTCAGTGTGATTGTTGTATTAGAAACCTTGGGTCCGGGCATCATGTGGAGGAGGTTACTGTGACATGTACCACCTACCTAATATTGTACAGACCAAATCCACCTCTTCATGGCAGAGGGATCCCTTAATAGTAGTGTTGAGTGTGAAAATTCAAAATGCTAATTTTTACCACGAATATTGTCACTTTGCGATTTTGCGAATATTTAGAATATAGCGCTATATATCCGTAATGATGAATATTGTTTTTTTTTTCTTTCTTCGCAGTACACATCACAACAATGATATGTACTGTGTAAAAAAAAAAAAGTGATCACCCCTCCCTGCTTCCAGCTCGTGGTCCAAAGAAGGCTCCAATATTATTTACTGTGTGAATCGGTGTGAAGCGTGAATATTTCGTATATGCGAATATGCAAATATTCGCCAATATCGGCACTTCCAGAGGACGCTGATCCCTCCCTTCTTTTAGCTTGTGGACCAATGAGAAGGAAGCGAATACAGTTGTCAGAGGTTAGCAACAGCCCAGCAACCAATAGGAAAGTTGCCCCCCCCCCTTCACTATATAAGACTCTTCTCGGCAGCGTATTTTTGCAGTTTCATGTGTTTGTGAGAGGAGACTGAACACTCTGTGCTGTGCTTTTAAAATCAAATCAAATTATATACTGAATTGATAGTTAGTGTTATATAGGGTATGTTGGTTTAGCAGATAGGTTCTAGTGTAGGGTATAGTGTTAGTTAGGTGAAAGATATAATCGCAAATGCGCACTATACGAATTTCATTACGATTTTCGTATGGGAAAAAAAGTGAACGAATATGCGAATTTCGCAAAACAGAGGACGAATATTCATCCATATATTAGCGAAATATCGCGATTCGAATATGGCCCCTGCCGCTCATCACTACTTAACCCCTTAAGGACTCAGCCCATTTTGGCCTTAAGGACTCAGACAATTTAATTTTTACGTTTTCATTTTTTCCTCCTCGCCTTCTAAAAATCATAACTCTTTTATATTTTCATCCACAGACTAGTATGAGGGCTTATTTTTTGCGCGACCAGTTGTCCTTTGTAATGACATAACTCATTATATCATAAAATGTATGGCGCAACCAAAAAACACTATTTTTGTGGGGAAATTAAAAAGAAAAACGCAATTTTGCTAATTTTGGAAGTTTTTGTTTTCACGCCGTACAATTTACGGTAAAAATGGCGTGTGTTCTTTATTCTGAGGGTCAATACGATTAAAATGATACCCATTATTACATACTTTTATATTATTGTTGTGCTTAAAAAAAATCACAAACTTTTTAACCAAATTAGTACGTTTATAATCCCTTTATTTTGATGACCTTTAACTTTTTTATTTTTCCGTATAAGTGGCGGTATGGGGGCTCATTTTTCGCGCCATGATCTTTACTTTTTTTTGATACCACATTTGCATATAAAAAACTTTTAATACATTTTTTATAATTTTTTTTTAATAAAATGTATTAAAAAAGTAGGAATTTTGGACCCGCGGCTAATACAGGACATCACTGATCGCGGTGATGCCCTGTATTAACCCTTCGGACGCGGCGATCAAAGCTGACCGCCGCGTCTGAAGGGAAAGTGACACTAACCCGACTGTTCAGTCGGGCTGTTCGGGACCGCCGCAATCTCACTGCGGCGGTCCCGAACAGCCCGACTGAATAGCCGGGTTAGTGCTTACAGGACACCGGGGGGGACCTTACCTTCCTCCTCAGTGTCTTCTCCGTTCAGGGATCCCCTGTATGCCGGCGCTCTCCTTCCTCGTCATCACGTCGTCGCGTACGTGCGTCGGCGTGCGTAACGACGTGATGGTGGCGACGGAGAGCGAGGATACCCGGCCAGCAGTAGAGACGTTCCGGAGTGACGGGGACACGGCGACAGCGATGGCGCGACATCCAGGGAAGCGGTGACGGGGCCGGAGCGGCGGGGACACGTGAGTATTACCTCCTCCTGCAGTGGTCTTCAATCTGCGGACCTCCAGATGTTGCAAAACTACAACTCCCAGCATGCCCGGACAGCCAACGGCTGTCCGGGCATGCTGGGAGTTGTAGTTTTGCAACATCTGGAGGTCCGCAGGTTGAAGACCACTATTGGGTTCAAAATCTTAATTTTTTTAGATTTTGCCCCTAAAAATTGGGTGCGTCTTACACGCCGGTGCGTCCTATAGGGTGAAAAATACGGTAACTCTACTCCCTGTGCCCATGTTGTATACAGATTTACTAATGTTGGTATAATGTGGGGTGGTCAGTGCTCGCTGTATGCCACTAGATAGAGCAGCTTCTGATCTGCCCCATGTCCTCACTACTAAAAGTTGTCACTTTGTCAGCATTGCCCTTTGTGCATGCGCCTATTGTGCCCATAGTTAAAAATTAGCTAAAACAGAACTTTACTTTTGTTTATTTTGCACTGGATCTTATTGCTCAGTTTTTGGCCATCATCCAGATGAAGACCCCCTAGTCTAAGATGTCCTCTTACTTTAGTACTTTATGTACTACTTGTGTTTCCCTTTAAAGAGAACCTGTCATCAGATTTTACCAGATAAAACACGTGGCATCGCGTTAAATATGGTAAAATCTTCGTCCTCACCGTTCCCGGGAGCCATTCCTACCTGCAGGGATGGTGAGGATATATAGTTTAAAAATGTTCCCCGCCTGCCCCGTAAGTAAAGTCCCCTTACATCCTATCCTCACCATCCCTATGGGAAGAAACGTCTTTGGGGGATGGTAAGAACGAAGATTTTTAAAATTTTTAACACGTCTTCTGGGGATGAAGAGAATGAAGATTTTACCATATATAACACGTTGGTAAAATCTATTCACAGGTTCCTTTTAAATTCTGCCAAATAAACATTGTAAAATACATTTCTTTGTTATTGACATCTTTTTAGGCTGCGATTTTACACTTTTAACAGAGAGGTTAAAAACTTTGGAGCATATATAAAAACATAGAACGTTTCATTAGATAAGATCCATTCAGCCCATCTAGTCTGCCCAATAGTCTGAATCCTGTCAACAGTCCCTGGCCCTATCTTATATGAAGGATAGCCTTATGCCTATCCCATGCATGCTTAAAGGGGTATTCCGCCCCTAGACATCTTATCCCCTATCCAAAGGATAGGGGATAAGATGCCAGATCGCCGGGGTCCCGCTGCTGAGGACCCCGGGGATCGCTGTTGCAGCACCCCGCTATCATTACTGCGCAGAGCGAGATCGCTCTGCACGTAATGACGGGCAATACAGGGGCCGGAGCATCATTACGTCATGGCTCCGCCCCTCGTGACGTCACGGCCCGCCCCCGTCAATACAAGTCTATGGGAAGGGGGCGTGGCGGTCGTCACGCCCCCTGCCATAGACTTGCATTAATGGGACGGGCCGTGATGTCATGAGGGGCGGAGCCATGACGTCACGCTGCTCCGGTCCCTGTATCGCTCCGTCATTACGCACAGAGCGAACTCGCTCTGCGCAGTAATGATAGCGGGGTGCTGCAGCAGCGATCCCGGGGGTCCCCAGTAGCGAGACCGCGGCGATCTAACATCTTATCCCCTATCCTTTGGATAGGGGATAAGATGCCAGGGGCGGAGTACCCCTTTAAGGAGGAACTGTGGCCATTCAAAGTAACATTGAGATGTTATTGTCTTTAAATAGCCTGATCACACACCTTTTTACAATTTCTTGATATGACCTTCCATTACTGATGTGGTGAACCACTGCGGTGAATGGCATAACCACGGGTGTTGCGGTGAGAGTGGTGGGATCTGATGTTATTAACCCCGGGAGTCGGATGGTATTAACCCCTATGTGTTCATGACGCCAGTTTGGTTTTCAGGTTCCGGAACACCACACGCCCAGATTCTCCGCTATCCCACGGGCTAGTAGTGAATAAAGAGTAGAGAAGAGCAGCATTGCCCATATTCGAATTCGCAATATTTCACGAATATATAAACGAATATTTGTCCTATATTCGCGAATTTCGCATATTCGTTATATTCGCATATTTGCATATTCCAATATGCGAATATTCGCGTATACGAGGAAGAAAACAGTGAGGGGGTGGGCAACTATACTAATGGGTGCTAGGGATGTTGTTGATAACCTCTGATAAGTGTATTTGCATCATTCAAATTGGCTACAAGTGAAAAGAAGGAATATGCAAATATGCGGAAAAAAGTGAATATTCGTAATTTCGAATATATAGTGAATATATTCGCAATATTCGCAATAAAAATTCGAAATGCAAAGCACGACCATAGTGATCCATTTTTATATATAGAATATACTTTAAATTATTTACACTTTCCTGGAAGGTCCGGGCAAATTTTGTATTTATTTTTCTATTTTCTTTCTGCAACTGAGGTATAGTTGCATGCCCTGTTTGACCTCAGATCGTGTTAATTATTAATTGTGAGCTGCACTTACACATTTTTTATTCTTTTAGATTTGTTAATCACTTCTATTAAAAAATCTTAATCCTTCCAGTACTTTTTAGGGGCTGTATACTAAAGAGAAATCCAAAAAAGAAATTAATTCCCTCTGATGTCATGACCACAGTGCTCTCTGCTGACCTCTCCTTTCCATTTTAGGAACTGTCCAAAGCAGCATATGTTTGCTATGGGGATTTTCTCCTGCTCTGGACAGTTCTTATAATGGAAAGGAGAGGTCAACAGAGAGCACTGTGGTCATGACATCAGAGGAAATGCATTTATTTTTTTGGATTTCTCTTTAGTATACAGCCCCTAAAAAGTACTGGAAGGATTAAGATTTATTAATAGAAGTTATTTACAAATCTGTTTAACTTTCTGGCACCAGTTGATTTAAAAAAAAGAGTTTTACATGGGAGTAACCCTTTAACCCCTTGACAACACAGGACGTATATTTACATCCTGCGCCGGCTCCCGCGATATGAAGCTGGGTCGCGCTGCGACCCCGCATCACATCGCGTCGGTCCCGGCGCTCATCAACGGCCGGGACCCGCGGCTAATACCACACATCGCCGATCGCGGCAATGTGTCGTATTAACCCTTTAGAAGCGGCGGTCAAAGCTGACCGCCGCTTCTAAAGCGAAAGTATCCCGGCTAGTCAGTCGGGCTGTTCGGGACCGCCGCGGTGAAATCGCGGCGTCCCGAACAGCTTACAGGACACCGGGAGGGCCCTTACCTGACTCCTCGGTGTCCGATCGACGAATGACTGCTCCGTGCCTGTGATCCAGGCAGGAGCAGTCAAGCGCCGATAACACTGATCACAGGCGTGTTAATACACACCAGTGATCAGCATGAGAGATCAGTGTGTGCAGTGTTATAGGTCCCTATGGGACCTATAACACTGCAAAAAAAAGTTAAAAAAAATTGCTAATAAAGGTCATTTAACCCCTTTCCTAATAAAAGTTTGAATCACCCTCTTTTCCCATAAAAAAAACAACAGTGTAAATAAAAAAAAACATAAACATATGTGGTATCGCCGCGTGCGTAAATGTCCGAACTATAAAAATATATCATTAATTAAACTGCACGGTCAATGGCGTACGCGCAAAAAAATTCCAAAGTCCAAAAAAGCGTATTTTGGTCACTTTTTATACCATTAAAAAATGAATAAAAAGCGATCAAAAGTCCAATCAAAACAAAAATTGTACCGTTAAAAACTTCAGATCACGGCACAAAAAATGATACCTCATACCGCCCTGTACGTGGAAAAATAAAAAAGTTATAGGGGTCAGAAGATGACATTTTTAAACGAATACATTTTCCTGCATGTAGTTATGATTTTTTCCAGAAGTACGACAAAATCAAACCTATATAAGTAGGGTATCATTTTAACTGCATGGACCTACAGAATAATGATAAGGTGTCATTTTTACCGAAATATGCACTGCGTAGAAACGGAAGCCCCCAAAAGTTACAAAATGGCGTTTTTTTTTCGATTTTGGCGCACAATGATTTTTTTTTCTGTTTCACCGTGAATTTTTGGTAAAATGACTAATGTCACTGCAAAGGAGAATTGGTGACGCAAAAAATAAGCCATAATATGGATTTTTAGGTGGAAAATTGAGAGGGTTATGATTTTTAAAAGGTAAGGAGGAAAAAACGAAAGTGCAAAAACGGAAAAACCCCGAGTCCTTAAGGGGTTAAGACTGTTTACCATGTGACTTGTCATGTGATTGTAACCCAGGATGTGCCAGTAACTGAAACTGGGGAGAGAAGACTGGAAGTGGAAGCTGGATCGCGCTGTTACAGAGGAGATGGGTACAACCTTGTGCGGTAAGGTGCTTTATTCTTGAAAACATGCAACGCGTTTCAAAACCAACTGTTTTTTTCATCAGGCATGATAAAACTGAACAATCGACTGAATTTATACAAACAATTATGGGAATGTCACACACGGATGTGACGTATTCCACAAATCCTGAATAAACTAGATAAAACCTGGATTACCGGATTTTACTACTGATAATGATAGATATATGAAATATATAAATAACTAACATAGAATGACATAATCATATAGCAAAATGATAATCATTAAATATAAAACTAATACCTGTTATAAATCAGGAAAAATAAAAAAAATGGAAAATAAACAGAATATAAAGATATTTAAGATGTATTTAAGATATAAACCATTTTACAGGGTCGTTTTTTCAATCAATTCATTAAGCCCAAAGGGCCATAGTGAATTGATATTGAAAATCCAGAAAGATTCCCTGTTAATAAGTTTCTGGAATCTATTATGTGCCCCTTCAGGGATAGCCTCAATTATCAAGACCGACAGGCAGTGAGGATCGCCGGCATGGACCATAGTAATATGTCTTGAGACACTATGCTGCATAAATTTGGTATGGATATTATGGCGATGTTTATTTATTCGTGCCCTTAATGTCTGTACTGTCCTGCCGATATATTGAATTCCACATCTGCAGGTCAGTAAATATACAACGAACATGGAAGAGCAATCAAAATGACTCTTAGTAGAAAAAAGCTCTCCGGTGGAAAAGGATTTAAAGGATGCATTATTACCCTTTGTAATCCAACCGCAGCATAAACAGCGTGGGTGTCCACAACTAGTAGTGCCAGGGTGGCTGGCGATTGTGTTAAGTTCGGTTAGCGGTGAAACGGTTTTCAAACGGCCGGGGGCTAGGTGACTCCTCAATGTCCTGGCCCCGCGATATGTAATAGCAGGTTTCATTGGGATCTTATCTTTTAATATAGGGTCACTACGTAATATTCCCCAGTGTTTTTTTCAAAATATAAAAAATCTGGGTCGTAGAACTATTAAAATTGGTGAGAAAATGATGTCTTCTTTTTTCATTCGTATTTTTATTTTCATTTTTTCCTGTATTTTTTTTATTTTTCTCGATGAATAAATCACCCTGTTTTAGATCCTTTGTCTTATTAAAAGCTGTTTTTAAAAGACCTTTGGGATAACCCTTTTCTAAAAAACGATTTTTTTGAATTATAGCTTAATCGACAAAATCAGTATCCAGTGAACAGTTCTTTCTTATCCTTCGATACTGTCCATAAGGGATGTTTTCAACCCATTTAGGGAAATGACAGCTATTCACATCCACTTGTTTAAAATGAGTACGAGTACAAAAGGTATTTTTATCCTTATTTAGAAAAATTTATAAATCCAAAAAAATAATAGACTCCTGGGATATATTTGGTGTGAATACCAGGCCCCAATTATTAGAATTGAGGCCACATATAAACTCACGGGCTTCTTGTTCGGAACCATCCCATAAAATAATGAGATCATCTGTATATCTACGATAAAAACGGATCCGTGAATGTGCGATAAACAAGGACTCGAAACGCCCCATATACAGATTTGCGTAACTGGGGGCGAATCGAGTCCCCATCGCTCGTAAATGTATAAAATTGATTCCAATAAAAACTCAGCTTGTATTAACGTCATATCATTATCTTGGTCAAAATAAAATTTAATAGACTCAATGGGGGACATTTATCAAGGGGTTTAGTCAGGTTTTCTTTACTATAATTGTCGCAAAATTGTCGCAACTGCGACTACGTGTGTTTTCATGCGACAATTTGCGTGAAGAACAAGAAAAGCAAGAAAATTCAAATTTGCATACTTAGTTAATTTTAAAAAATGGATTTGCTTTAGTCAGGTATTTATTAACTGCGACAGTCGCAGCTGCACAATAAAAAGTCGCAACTGCCTTAAAAATTTACTTAATTTACTCCAGCTCCAACATGGAGCAGGAAAAGCTACTGCCGCCCTGGGCTCCGACATACTTTCTCCCCGCTACCCTCACTGCGCTACCGGGTGTCACGATGCCGGCTGGCAGGAGGTGGATCCTCTGTGCCAGAGAGGGATTGGCGTGGACCGTGCTAGTGGACCGGTTCTAAGTCACTACTGGTGTTCACCAGAGCCCGCCGCAAAGCGGGATGGTCTTGCTGCGGCGGTAGTGACCAGGTCGTATCCACTAGCAACGGCTCACCTCTCTGGCTGCTGAAGATAGGCGCGGTACAAGGGAGTAGACAAGAGCAAGGTCGGACGTAGCAGAAGGTCGGGGCAGGCAGCAAGAATCGTAGTCAATAAGACAATAGCAGGAGGTCAAGTACACAGTATGGACAAACACAGTAACGCTTTCACTAGGCTCTAAGGCAACAAGATCCGGCAGGGGAGTGCAGGGGCAGTGATCAGATATAATCTGGGAGCAGGTGGAAGCCAATTAAGCTAATTGGGCCAGGCACCAATCATTGGTGCACTGGCCCTTTAAGTCTCAGGGAGCTGGCGCGCGCGCGCCCTAGAGAGCGGAGCCGCGCGCGCCAGCACATGACAGCAGGGGACCGGGAAGGGTAAGTGACCTGGGATGCGATTCGCGAGCGGGCGCGTACCCGCTGTGCGAATCGCATCCCCGACGGCCATGACAGTGCAGCGCTCCCGGTCAGCGGGACCGACCGGGGCGCTGCGGAGAGAGAGACGCCGTAAGCGCTCCGGGGAGGAGCGGGGACCCGGAGCGCTAGGCGTAACACCGGGACACTGCAGTGATTTACATCCCCCCCCTCTCCCCTGCCAGCGCCACACAACTCCCATCTGTCTGCTAACTGTTGCGAGACTACAAGTCCCAGCATGCCCTTACAGTGAGGACACGCTGGGAGTTGTAGTCTTGTAGCAGCGGGAGCTGAGCGGGCGGGAGACAAGGGGGGATGTATATCAGTGTCCCCATCATTATTAAGTGAGGGTAGCGGGGAGGCAGTATGAGGAGCCCGGGTGGCTGCACTGTAATGTCAGCCCGGGCTCCTTATAACATATACCGGCACCGCAGACTCCAAAATCCCCTGCTGTCATTTCACATTTCCCGCTGGGTCCTGTGATTGGCCAGGACCAGCAGCCAATCACAGGACCCGACCGGAACAGTGACATGATTAGGGGATATAGGAGTCTGTCAGGGGGGGGGGGGGGGGGGTCCGTCAGCATACACCTCCCCCCCCACGGCCTTCACCTGCACTGTGCCCGTCTATAACCCCCCCCCCCCCCCCCCGTCCTTCACCTGCACTGTGCCCGGCTTCCGCCCCCACCAGTACACCAGGGCTCCCTTTGCAGGACTACAACTCCCAGCATGCCCTTACTGTAAGGACATGCTCGGAGTTGTAGTTGTGCAGTGCAGGCGAATGACAAGCTTGTCCCCTGCCCCCAGCGACAGGACTACAACTCCCAGCATGTCCGTACTGTAAGGGCATGCTGGGAGTTGTAGTCCTGCAGCTGGGGGCAGGGGACAAGCTTGTCACTTGCCCATACATCTCCTGCACCACACAACTACAACTCCCAGCATGTCCTTACTGTAAGGGCATGCTGGGAGTTGTAGTCGTGCGGGGCGGGAGATGTGCGAGCAGGTGATAATAAATGTACTAACCCATTTTTTGTTTTTTGTTTTTTTCTTCTCAGTTCAGATCCGTGTATCCTGTGGACTCCTTCGGATTCGGTGGACTACTTTGATGACCAGTGTTTTTCTTTGTTTAATTTTAATAAAATGGTTAATGAGGGCTTGTGGGGGAGTGTTTTTTGTAATAATTTTTTTTAAACCTATTGTGTTTTTTCCTTACTTTACTTGACAGGCTTAGTAGTGGAAGCTGTCTTATAGACGGAGTCCATTACTAAGCCGGGCTTAGCGTTAGCCACAAAAACTGCTAGCGCTAACCCCCAATTATTACCCCAGTACCCAACACCACAGGGGTGCCGCGAAGAGCCGGTACCAACAGGCCCGGAGCATCAAAAATGGCACTCCTGGGCCTAGGCGGTAACAGGCTGGCGTTATTTAGGCTGGGGAGGGCCAGTAACAATGGTCCTCGCCCACCCTGGTAACGTTAGGCTGTTACTGTTTGGTTGGTATTTGGCTGAGAATAAAAATAGGGGGGGGGACCCTATGTGTTTTTTTTTTTTTAATATTTAATTATTTATTGAAAAAAAAAAAAACACATAGGCCCCCCCCTATTTTTATTCTCAGCCAAATACCAACCAAACAGTAACAGCCTGACGTTACCAGGGTGGGCGAGGACCATTGTTACTGGCCCTCCCAAGCCTAAATAACGCCAGCCTGTTACCGCCTAGGCCCAGGTGCGCCATTTTTGATGCTCCGGGCCTGTTGGTACCAGCTTCTCCCGGCACCCCTGTGGTGTTGGGTACTGGGGTAATAATTGGGGGTTAGCGCTAGCTGTTTTTGTGGCTAATGCTAAGCCCGGCTTAGTAATGGACTCCGTCTGTAAGACAGCTTCCACTACTAAGCCTGTCCAGTAAGTAAAAAAAAAAACACAACAGGTTAAAATAATTTTTTATTACAAACAAACACTCCCCCACAAGCCCTCATTAACCATTTTATTAACATCAAGCAAAGAAAAACGCTGGTCGTCGAAGTAATCCACCGAATCCGAAGGAGTCCACAGGATACACGAATCTGAAGAAGAAGTAAAAAAAAAAAGTACATTTAGGGAGAAAAAACAGTGTTAAAAAATGTAATAAACACACAATATATATATATATATATATATATATATATATATATATATATATCTTTATATGGACATTTTTTTTTCAAAGCTGCAAAGTGGTGTTCTGTAGTCATTATTTGGTTTTTGCTTATGTGTGCTAAAAAAAATGGTATTTAAAAGTGATTTCTTGGTTTTTGCTCATGTAAGCCAAATTTATCAACCCCCTGTGATAGTATGATAAATATGTCATACATAAGCAAAAAAATGACTACAGAACTTGCTTACCAAAGCAACGATGATAAATGTCCCCGAATACCTTTACTTTCTAAAATATTGGAATACAAAGCACTAACGTCCAACGATAAAAATAGAGGAAAAAAATAAAAATAAAAATGCCAATGAAAAAAGAAGACATCATTTTATCACCAATTTTAATAGTTCTACGACCCAGATTTTTTATATTTTGAAAATTGTTACGCCTAGCGCTCCGGGTCCCCGCTCCTCCCCGGAGCGCTCACGGCGTCTCTCTCCCTGCAGCGCCCCGGTCGGTCCCGCTGACCGGGAGCGCTGCACTGACATGGCCGTCGGGGATGCGATTCGCACAGCGGGACGCGCCCGCTCGCGAATCGCATCCCAAGTCACTTACCCGTCCCGGGCCCCTCCTGTCATGTGCTGGCGCGCGCGGCTCCGCTCTCTAGGGCGCGTGCGCGCCAGCTCTCTGAGACTTAAAGGGCCAGTGCACCAATGATTGGTGCCTGGCCCAATTAGCTTAATTGGCTTCCACCTGCTCCCTGGCTATATCTGCTCACTGCCCCTGCACTCCCTTGCCGGATCTTGTTGCCTTGTGCCAGTGAAAGCGTTTAGTGTGTCCAAAGCCTGTGTTTCCTGAACTCCTGCTATCCACCTTGACTACGAACCTTGCCGCCTGCCCCGACCTTCTGCTACGTCTGACCTTGCCTCTGCCTAGTCCTTCTGTCCCACGCCTTCTCAGCAGTCAGCGAGGTTGAGCCGTTGCTAGTGGATACGACCTGGTTGCTACTGCCGCAGCAAGACCATCCCGCTTTGCGGCGGGCTCTGGTGAACACCAGTAGCCTCTTAGAACCGGTCCACCAGCACGGTCCACGCCAATCCCTCGCTGACACAGAGGATCCACTACCTGTGAGCCGAATCGTGACAAAAATACACTGGGGAATATTACGTAGTGACCCTATATTAAAAGATAAGATCCCAATGAAACCTGCTATTACATATCGCGGGGCCAGGACATTGAGGAGTCACCTAGCCCCCGGCCGTTTGAAAGCCGTTTCACCGCTAACCGAACTTAACACAATCGCCAGCCACCCTGGCACTACTAGTTGTGGACACCCACGCTGTTTATGCTGCGGTTGGATTACAAAGGGTAATAATGCATCCTTTAAATCCTTTTCCACCGGAGAGCTTTTTTCTACTAAGCATCATTTTGATTGCTCTTCCATGTTCGTTGTATATTTACTGACCTGCAGATGTGGAATTCAATATATCGGCAGGACAGTACAGACATTAAGGGCACGAATAATAAAAATAAATAAACATCGCCATAATATCCACACCAAATTTATGCAGCATAGTGTCTCAAGTAGGGATGTAAGAAAAAATCGATTCTCGCGATAATCGCGATTTTTCATTTGCCGATACAGAATCGATTCAAAATATTTTTGAATCGATTCTTTTAGGGATGTGGAATTTTTATCTGCGGACGCCCGGAACAGCATGTCATGTCCTGGGCATCAGGAGATAAAAGTTCCACATTTGTGGAGCCGGGCAGGCCGGATCTGACACGGCTATGGAGCGGGCTCCGACTCGTGCCCACTCCGTACTTCGCGACCCCCGGCTGATTTCAGTAGCCGGGGGCCGCCGCTAATAGCCAGCATGCGGCAATCGCCGCGGCTGGCTATTAAAGGAGTATCCGGTGCGCACTTTTCTCATTTTATCCTATCCAGGCTGCAAAATAAAACGCACTTTATCTTACCTGCCAACGAGCCCCCGGAGCTCCGGTACAGGTGTTCGGTCCCCGGGCTGTATTCTTCTTACTTCCTGTTAGTCCGGCACGTCACATGGAGCTTCAGCCTATCACTGGCCGCAGCAATGTCCCGCCTCCGCTGGTGATAGGCTGAAGCTCCATGTGACGTGCCGGACTAACAGGAAGTAAGAAGAATACAGCCCGGGGACCGAACACCTGTACCGGAGTGTACCGGAGCTCCGGGGGCTCGTTGGCAGGTAAGAGAAAGTGCGTTTTATTTTATTTTGCAGCCCGGACGGGATAACATGAGAAAAGTGCGCACCGGAGTACTAGATCGCCGCTGTCAAAGCTGACAGCGGCGTCTATTGGGATCTATGAATGCTCCCAGGTGGGCGATATATCGGGATATATCGCGATGTATCGTCACCTAGACGGTATCGCGATATATCGGGATATATCGAATCGCCACACTGGTATCGCGATTCGAATCGAATCGCCAAATTCTTGGCGATTCACACCCCTAGTCTCAAGACATATTACTATGGTCCATGCCGGCGATCCTCACTGCCTGTCGGTCTTGATAATTGAGGCTATCCCTGAAGGGGCACATAATAGATTCCAGAAACTTATTAACAGGGAATCTTTCTGGATTTTCAATATCAATTCACTATGGCCCTTTGGGCTTAATGAATTGATTGAAAAAACAACCCTGTAAAATGGTTTATATCTTAAATACATCTTAAATACCTTTATATTCTGTTTATTTTCCATTTTTTATTTTTCCTGATTTATAACAGGTATTAGTTTTATATTTAATGATTATCATTTTGCTATATGATTATGTCATTCTATGTTAGTTATGTGGTGTCCCAGTACAGCTACATTGTGTCAAGGTATTTTAGGCCCTGTCAGATTGAGACCTCCAGTGTCCTGGGAGCTCCCCTGCAGGGACTCAACCATTTCTAATCGTTAATTTCTAACGATAATTTGTTTTCCCTTAGTCCTAACAGTAGCACAGATGGGGTATTCCACCCCCCGCGAACTGGTAGGACAGATGGAATTTTTATTGATTAATAAACTAATTAGCAAACCACACCCACAATACCCTGTATAAAGGAGGGGTCACCCTCTGTCCCCTTGTGTTGTAACAAGAAGAACTAATAATAATAATAATAATACTAGGGAGGGAAAGTTGTGCTACTGTTAGGACTAAGGGAAAACAAATTATCGTTAGAAATTAACGATTCCCTTACGTCCTAACCAGTAGCACAGATGGGGATATGGCAAGCAGAATACCCTATGAGGGAGGGCTCCCATGCCTGGCGGCAGATAATACTGACCGTCCAAAGGAAGAGTAATCGGCAACTCTACTATCAAGCCTGTAGTGGGTGATAAAGGTGGAGAGTGAACTCCAGGATGCAGCTTTGCATATGTGTTCCAAGGGAACTAAATTCCTTTCCGCAAAGGAAGTAGATACAGACCTGGTAGAATGAGCTCTTACGAACTCAGGAGGCTCCATGTTCTGAGATACCATTGCTTCACAAATGGCATTTTTTACCCATCTACTGATGGAAGGTTTAGAGGCTTTGTGACCCTTCCGGGCCCCTGCAAAAAGGATTAGTAGATTTTCATCCTTCCTAAACAGCTTAGATCTTTCTAAGTAGATCCGGAGACATCTAGAAATATCGAGGCAATGCAGGCCTCTTTCTTCGTCAGTGGATGGACGTGGAGCTAGGACTGGAAGAGAAATTATTTGATTTATGTTCTGGAAGGATGGTACTTTAGGGATAAAAGATGGAATAAATCTCAAAAGTACCCTATCTGGCAAGAATCTTGTATAGGGTTCAAACGCAGAGAGCGCTTGTAATTCACCAATTCTCTTGGCAGATGTTATAGCCAGTAAAAAAGTTGTTTTAATGGTAACAAACTTTATGTCCACGTCCTCCATAGGCTCAAAGGGAGGAGATGACAGTCCCTTGAGTACGACTGATAAATCCCAAGTGGGAACTGGTTGTATAATTGTAGGTTTCAACCTTGAGGCCCCTCTCAAGAATGTTTTGATCAGTGGGTCTTGAAATAAAGGCTTATTAATGTAAGCCGAAATGGCCGAAACTTGGACCTTGAGAGTAGAAGGAGACAAATTCTTGTCTAGTCCATCCTGGAGAAAGCTGAGAATGGTAGGAGCAGCTATATCTCTTCCAACTTGCTTCTTGGAGCACCAAGATTGGAAAATTGTCCAGATTCTTTTGTATGTCTTATTGGTTGACTCCGCTCTGGAGTGTGAGAGTGTTTTCAAGACCGCACTGGAAAGCCCTTCTAAATGTGGAAGGGACTGATCAACCTCCAGGCTGTCAGGTTGAACATCTGAAGATTCGAGCAGCTGTGCGTGTCCCCCGACACTAATGCTTGCTCTGGGGGAAGCCTCCAAAATTGTCCCCGACTCATCTGAAAGAGTTGGGTGAACCAAGCTCTCTTGGGCCAAAATGGGATTATGGCTATGACGGATGCTTGGTCTTGCCTGATCTTCATCAATACCCTTGGGATCAAGGAAATTGGAGGGTAGATGTAGGCCAGCCTGAACCTCCACGGGATTGAGAAAGCATCTATTGCCACCGGGTTGTCTTCCCTGTAAAGGGAACAGAACCTCTCCAACTTGGAGTTGAACCTCGTTGCCATGAGGTCTATCTCTGGCACACCCCACCTGAGCGTTATCTCTCTGAATATGACTGGGTGGAGAGACCATTCTGCGGTTAGGAGTCCTCTGCTCAGGCGGTCGGCTATCATATTGAGGGAACCTCGAATATGAACCGCGGACAGGTGGGTGAGGTTCCTTTCTGCCCAATCCAAGATCAGACCCACCTCTCTGAGGAGGTTTTGTGACCGAGTGCCTCCCTGCTTGTTGATGTACATCACAGCCGTCATGCTGTCGGATTGGATCTTGACAGCTTTCCCTTGGAGGACAGAAGCAAAGTGCAGCAATGCTAGCCTGATTGCACGAATCTCCAGGAGATTGGAGGTTAATAGTTTGTCCTGAGGAGACCATGCACCTTGCACTGTCAGATCCTGAAGATGCGCTCCCCAACCTACAAGGGATGCGTCGGTAGTAAGTATGATCCAAGAGGGTTGGATCAGGGACCGGCCGTCCTCTAGGTGAGACCACCACCTCAGAGAAGAACGGGTTGCGCAAGACAGGGAGTGACACCTGTTCAGGCCGGATGGCCGGTGATTCCAAATGGCAAGAACCTCTGCTTGGAGAGGGCGAAGATGCCAAAGAGCCCAAGGTACCGCGTCTGCGGTAGCGGACATAAGTCCCAACATCCGCATGAGAGTGCGAATAGACACTTTCCGGGATATTAAAAGATGTTGAGCCGATTCTTGAACCCGGAGTTTTCTCTCGGGAGTGAGGTAGAGTGTCATTGAGATTGTATCGACTATGAAACCAAGGAACCTCACTGATGTTGTCGGGAGGAAATTGGACTTGGCCCAATTGACTATCCAACCCAACTGATGAAGGAAGGATACGGCTAGCTGGAGATGTTGGGACAGGATCGTTTGAGATGGAGCTCTGAGGAGCCAATCGTCTAGGTAGGGAACAATGCTGAGCCCCTGGAGCCTTAGAGCAGCTACCACAGCCACCACAACCTTGGTAAAAGTGTGAGGGGCAGAAGAGATCCCAAACGGGAGGGCTACAAACTGGAGGTGTTTTAGAACTCCCCCTACCTGAACAGCGATCCTTAAATACTTCCTGGATGCAGGATGAATAGGGATATGGAGGTAAGCATCCTTTAAGTCCAGGGTGGCCAGGTAATCTCCTGGCGAGATAAGGTTGACCACAGACTGAATGGTTTCCATGCGAAAGTGTTTGTGCTTTACAAACTGATTGAAAAATCTTAGATCTATAATCATCCGCCAGTCTCCCGTTAGCTTGGGAACAAGGAAGACTGGGGAATAGATCCCTGCCCCCCAATCCGGTGTAGGAACTTCCTCCAGGGCACCTTTCTGGATATACTCCAGAATGTAAGACTCTAGAACCGACTGCTTGACTGGGGGAAGAACTCTTGTTTGCACATACCGGGAAGGAGGAATTGATACAAGATCTATTGAATAACCAACTGAAATTATTCTCAGGACCCAAGGATCCTGAATAAGTAGAGTCCAAGCATCTAAAAAATGATGTAGGCGGCCGCCTACAGGAATATGGGGGGCAGGATGGGAAACTGGAGAGGTCAACCCGGCAGGGAACCCAGAGCTTCCTAGAAGCCCATAGTCAGAGTCTTCTCTCCTTGGGACCACGGGAGCGCTTACCGCCCCGGCGTTGATTACCCCACTGCTTCTGGGGTCTAGGTTGGGCAGTTGATCTGTCCCCAAAACGCCTGCCCCGACCGCGAAAGGACTGCTGAGGAAGGGACTTTCCCTTTTTGTCAGACAGGCCCTCCATTATGCGGTCCAACTCTTTACCAAACAAAATGCCGGGTTCATAAGGCATACTACAAAGAGTATGCTTGGAGGAGTTGTCAGCCTTCCACGGCTTTAACCAGAGAGGACGACGTCCGGCGGAAGACAAGGCCATAGTTTTAGAAGCCAGTTTTAGCTGCTGTATAGCAGCATCGCAAAGAAAATCCATGGCCAGATTGGCCGTTTTGAAGGAGGCCAAAATCTCGTCTCTAGGGACCCCCTGGTCTAAATCCGCCTGAATGGAGAAGAGGCGAGTCTTCAGGAAGTTTGCCACTTCTGAACTGGCAATAGAGACTGAAGCTGAGGCAGCTGCTGTCGAGTATGAGCGCCTAAAAGCGCAATCAGCTTTTCTGTCCATTGGATCCTGGAGGGAAGACCCATCCTCTGAAGGAACCAAGGTTCTCTTGGACATTTTAGCAACAGCAATGTCCACTTTGGGAACAGAGCCCCATGAGGCCAGCTGATCTTCCCTAATGGGAAACATGGTCTTGAAACGTTTGGACAAGACCGGGCCTTTTTCAGGCTTTTTCCATTCTGTCTTAAGTACAGACAATAGGGTCTCGTCCGCTTTAAAGGCCCTAGGCCCCTTAGAGGCGGAGGAGGAAGCTTCCCCGGGATCAACATCCTGGTCCCCCGACCTGATGGATCTCAAAAGTCGCTGGGTTTTTTCCAGCGGAAAAAAATAAGGGATGGTCTCTTCCTCATCGGAAGAGGATGATGTAGGATCTTCTTTATCCGGTCCCATAGATACATCCATTCTAGGAGGAGAGGCTGGTCTGGGACGTTTCTGAGCAACAGCTTGCTTTAATTCCTCAATGGATGCATGCATAGCAGACATATTCGTGGAAACCCACACATACATATCTTGCACAGTAGGTTCCGCCAGATGGGAGGGTAGAGTCTTGGCCCTACAAGGTGGACATCTAGAAAATTCATAAGAATCTTCTAGCGGAACACTACAATCATGGCAAGCGAGGTGTTTCCGCTTGGAGGTCCTTTTTCCAGGACCTTCACGGTCAGCGGAGCCTTCCGTAGACATAATCTGAGGAAGATATTGATATTACTAATTATTAAGCAAGCTCAGAGAAAAAAGATTCAAAAAATCTAAAGCAAAGAAGACTACCAAAAAGCAGCAAAAGCGCGAGTGAAAAATAAGTCACAGTACTTTCCGCAGGGACAGTACAGGCCTAAGGTCACAATCTCAAAGACAGATACGTGGACAAGCCAAAGCATCTGGACTCAAAGAGACTGAGCTGCACTCTGGAAGGGATTAAATACCCTTCAAAATTGGCGCCTAAAGGAAGCTCCGCCCACTAGGGCGGAGCAACCTGAAAATAGTCTATTCTAAAGAGTGACTGGAAGAGAGAAAACCCCCCGCCTGGGGAAACAATCTCTACATAGGAAAAAGTTGTTCTTTCCTCTCATGCCCCCCTTTTTACTTTTTTTTTTGAAAAGAAAAAAGGAGGGGAAGTGATGTAAGACGCCGCTGACGTCACTTCCGCCGGCCCGAGATGCGGGGCTTAGCCGCACATAGAGAGCCGGGCCGGTGGGCGGAACCTCAGAGCCAGGTCGGCATCAGAGGGATAGCCAAGGAGAGAGCCTGCCCGAAGGTGAGCAGAGCTAACTATAGATTTATTCCCCACAGCCGCAGAAGGCTGTTCAAGGGGAGCCAGTAACTGGCAGTGAAAAAAAAGAGAGAACACCTCCTAAGCACGGAGGGTCACCATCTGTCCCACTGTCCGGGAGGACAGAAAAAAACACAAGGGGACAGAGGGTGACCCCTCCTTTATACAGGGTATTGTGGGTGTGGTTTGCTAATTAGTTTATTAATCAATAAAAATTCCATCTGTCCTACCAGTTCGCGGGGGGTGGAATACCCCATCTGTGCTACTGGTTAGGACGTAAGGGAATATGTATTTGCACTGTTATAACTTAATAATCAGTTATTAGGTATCTGTAGCTTTAAGTATGTTACCTAGCAACCTCATGCTTAGTCAGAATATGTGAGAGTGGAGGACTGAGGGCTAGACTAAACCTTTGTGTAAGGTGTTATGTTATTACTTGTATGTAACTTTATTGTTAATCTCAAAGGGGAGACAGACAACTCTATGGTCCACAGCTGCCTGGCCAATGGGCTTTAGTTTAGCCTTCCCTTATAAGGGGTGGCATTTCCTGTGTAGTTCAGTCTAGGTGGAGTTCTGGAGATTGTGAGTTCAGGGGTCAGCAGTTCTGGAGTTCAGAGGGAGAATTCAGGAGGAGTTGAGGAGCTGAGTGGCGTGGAGATCAGGAGTTCAAGAGTGCAGGAGTTCAAAGTGAAGAATCATCAACTCATTTCAGTCAGAGTACAGAGTGGAGAAATATCCAGCCTTTACTTCAGCCTTGATCAGAGAATTCCTAAAGGAGTCCGGCCGTAAGAGCCAAGCATATATGCAATATCAAGTCCAGGCACTGCAAGCTGTGTGGGCCTGTAGAGACTGTTAACCCTTTGGGAGACTTTGGTTGAGCGCTGTGGAGATTGTACCACCTATCTTCAAGTTAGTAAAGCCTCCGTTAAACTGCAACCTAGTGTGGAGTCAATTCTTTCCTTGCCAGCCTGTGGGGAGACGGAGTTCCCCGGACCTGTAGTACCCCGGGAGATACCAAGACTACAGTGGCGTCACGTGAAGGGGTTTTATTAAGGGTTAATACCATCCGACCCTGGGTTAATACCATCCAACCCTGGGTTAATACCATCCAACCCTGGGTTAATACCCCCAAGAACCAAGTAGCTAACCCCAGCATAGCGGTGGCTGCGGACCTCACCCGTGGCCACCACAGTTATTTATATATTTCATATATCTATCATTATCAGTAGTAAGATCCGGTAATCCAGGTTTTATCTAGTTTCTTCAGGATTTGTGGAATACGTCACATCCGTGTGTGATGTTCCCATAATTGTTTGTATAAATTCAGTTGATTGTTCAGTTTTATCATGCCTGATGAAAAAAACAGTTGTATTTGAAACGCGTTGCATGTTTTCAAGAATAAAGCACCTTACCGCACAAGGTTGTACCCATCTCCTCTGTGACAGCGCGATCCAGCTTCCACTTCCAGTCTTCTCTCCCCAGTTCCAGTTATTGCACGTCTGCTAGTCAGCGAGGGAAGCCGCTGCAGTCTCCATTTTGTCCACGCTCTTTCAAGTGTTGTGCCTTCTTTGCACAACCTCAGCAGGTGAGCAAGCATTACACCTGTTCACACCATTCCGTTATTATCACCGATACCGCACAGGGAGCGCTCCTTGTTTCCTCTTCTGCAGGATGTACCAGTGACCAGGTGACCTTTGGGCTCCCTGCTAGTCTCCCCCATATAAGTCCTGGGTGGTGCTAGCTCTCGCTCTTTCCTAACAAGTCTTTGCTGAGGTCAAGTCGAGTCCTAGGAAGTGTCCAGAGTCATTGGGTCATAGGAGCCTCAAGTCCAGTCTGCAGCCACAGGCAGCTACAAGTAAGCCACAGTCTCAGTATTGTCAGTCATTGTCAAGTCAAATCAGTCACAGTCATCATTTGTCAAGTCAGCATGGCCTGCACTAAATTGTCCATATCTACTGCAAGTCCCAGCAAGCCCTCAAGGTCTCTGAAGTCACTGGTCACCTCCGTTGGCCTGGCTACACTGTATAGACTGTTCCATCTGTCACTCAGTAAAGCTACTGTTTTCCTTAACTTGGTGTCTGAGCCATTATTGCCCCCGTGCCTAGCCCAGAATCCAGCGGGTGTTATTGAGGATAAACCATGCCCTGGCGTCACGAATACAAGGGGTTAATGCCATCTGCCCCTAGGGTAATTCCAGACTCCCCTGCATCTCACACCCCATGCCACACTTCACTCAGTGTTTCGCAACCAGTGTGCCTCCAGCTGTTGCAAAACTAGATCTCCCGGCATGTATGGTCTCTCAGTGAATGCTGGGAGTTGTATTTTTGTAACAGGTGGAGGCACACTGTTTGCAAAACACTGAGTTAGGACACAAACTCTGTTTCACAACCAGTGTGCCTGTGTGCAAAACTGCAACTCTCTACATGCATTGACAGCCGAAGGGAATACTGAGAGTTGTAGTTTTGCAACAGCTGGAGGCACACTGCTACAATTCCCAGCATGCCCTTCGGCTGTCCGTGCATGCTGGGAGTTGTAGTTATGCAACAGCTAGATGCACCCTTTTTCATAGAAAAAATGTGCCTCCAGCTGTTGCATAACAACAACCCTCAGCATGCACAGACTACCAAATTGCATGCTGGGAGTTGTAGTTGGAACTCCAGCTGTTGCAAAACTACAACTACCAGCATATTCTTTGGCTGTGCATGCTGAGAGTTGTTGCTAAGCAACAGCAGGAAGTGATAAGGCCCCACCTCCTGCTGCCGCTGCTTCCGCTCCTCCTGTCTGCCGCTCCTGTCCGCCGCCGCCGCTCCTGAGGGGACCCCCGCCGAGCCAGGCAAAGGTAGGAGACCCCCGCCGACCTCAATCACCGCCCTGGGGTAGTGATTAGTCGGTCGTTCTAACTGATCAATCACGTGATCGTGAGGTGGCACCTGTGCCACCTCACTCCCGCTGGGTAAGCCCCATTCTCCCTCTTTTTCCGGGTCACCAGAGACAAATTGCCTGTCTTAATTGACCGGCGATTTGTGGCCGACATGGGGGGTCTCAGGACTCCCCAGGAGTTTGCACTCGCCGAGCGGAGGGGACCGGAATTCCCATGGGCATACAGGTATGCCCTTTGTCCTGAAAGGGGTACTCCGGTGGAAAAGTTTTTTTTAAATCAACTGGTGCCAGAAAGTTAAACAGATTTGTAAATTACTTCTATAAAAAAATCTTAATCCTTCCAGTACTTATCAGCTGCTGAATACTACAGAGGAAATTTTTTCTTTTTGGAACACAGTGCTCTCTGCTGACATCACGAGCACAGTGCTCTCTGCTGACATCTCTGTCCATTTTAGGAACTGTCCAGAGCAGCATATGTTTGCTATGGGGATTTTCTCCTACTCCTAAAATGGACAGAGGTGTCAACAGAGAGCACTGTGTTCCAAAAAGAAAAGAATTTCCTCTGTAGTATTCAGCAGCTAATAAGTACTGGAAGGATTAAGATTTTTTTAATAGAAGTAATTTACAAATATGTTTAACTTTCTGGTACCAGTTGATTTAAAAAAAAAAAAAAAAAAGACGTTTTCCACCGGAGTACCCCTTTAAGTACCAGGACGTCAGGGCGTACCTGTACGCCTTTGGTCCTTAAGTGGTTAAGCAAATGTGGCGCAGCTAAAGCAAAAAAAGTGGCACTGAATTCTTTGAATATTCTCCCCTTTTTGCCTTTTGTTTTAACCCCATTCCTCATCGTCTGTAAGCTCTCACGAGCAGGACCCTCACTCCTTTGTTTGAATATTTAGTGCACAATATTGTAATTAGAGATGAGCGAACTTACAGTAAATTCGATTCGTCACGAACTTCTCGGCTCGGCAGTTGATGTCTTATCCTGCATATATTAGTTCAGCTTTCAGGTGCTCCCGTGGGCTGGAAAAGGTGGATACAGTCCTAGGAGACACTATCCTAGGACTGTATCCACTTTTTCCAGCCCATAGGAGCACCGGAAAGCTGAACTAATTTATGCAGGATAAGTCATCAACTGCCGAGCCGAGAAGTTCGTGACGAGTCGAATTTACTGTAAGTTCGCTCATCTCTAATTGTAATGTGTGATACTTGTCTTTCTTTGTACCCCTAAAAATTTTAAGTGCTGCAGAATCTCATGGTGCTATATAAATAAATATTATTATTATTATTATTATTAGCATTATTATTATTTTAGATACACAGCTGAATGCAATTGTAACAAACCCTCAGCTGCTGGCCATAGAAATAAGTAGTGTATTGGTCCGAATGATCAAACAGTTGTTATTATAATGACGTCTGTGATCTGAAGGGAATCCGCTCGCTCCTCACCCCTACAGACGGCCATTATAAGAAGAATAAATAACCTGCGCAGAATAAGTCGCGAGCTGGAGAACGATTCATGAAGTAATACAACCCCCCCAACCCCTCCATCACCACGTGATACTGATCGGAATCTGAGTGATGGAGAAGCGGCTGCGATGTGGCGGAGGAATCACATTGTAATGAGTCACATATGGCGCGCAGAATCCTGCCCACAGACGAGGCTTCCCAGCCGCAGCAGAGATGACTCCACACCAGGGATTCCGAAAAACAGGAGACTCCATGCAGAGGGGGACGATACAACAACATCATACACCAGTGTTTTCCAACCAGGGTGCCTCCAGCTGGTGCAAAACTACAACTCCCAGCATGCCCGGACAGCCGTTGGCTGTCCAGGCATGCTGGGAGTTGTAGTTTTGCAACAGCTGGAGGCACCCTGGTTGGGAGACACTGTCATACACCATACATACGCTGACATTTATCTACTAGCAATACTGCACATGACAATGCCAATTGTTCAGGCCCTGTTTTCTGAGATTCTAGACTACTGAATAATTACATCCTAGATTAGTTTAAAGCGTACCCGTCAGATCCAACAAAAAACATTTTTTTAAATATATCACTCCGTACCTTATCCTGACCATGTACCTCTAATTTTTATGTGTCTAGCCCCTTTATTTTTTTATTACACTTTTAGTTTAGCTCACTAGTCTGAATTCCTCTCCAAGGGAGGGGGCGTGGCCTCACTGTGCAGGTCTCCGCCCCCTCCCTCAGATTTGTAAATTACTTCTATTAAAAAATCTTAATCCTTCCAGTACTTATTAGCTGCTGAATACTACAGAGGAAATTATTTTCTTTTTGGAACACAGAGCTCTCTGCTAACATCACAAGCACAGTGCTCTCTGCTGACATATCTGTCCATTTTAGGAACTGTCCAGAGCAGCATATGTTTGCTTTTGGGATTTTCTCCTACTCTGGTCAGTTCTTAAAATGGACAGAGGTGTCAGCAGAGAGCACTGTGGTCATGATGTCAGCAGAGAGCTCTGTGTTCCAAAAAGAAAATAATTTCCTCTGTAGTATTCAGTAGCTAATAAGTACTGGAAGGATTAAGATTTTTTTTTTTTTATAGAAGTAATTTACTAATCTGTTTAACTTTCTGGCACCAGTTGATTTAAAAAAAAAAAAAAAAAAAAAGTTTTCCACCGGAGTACTCCTTTAATGGCTGGAATGGTGGCATTTCTATGTGTATACTGCAGTGTTTCCCAACCAGGGTGCCTCCAGCTGTTGCAAAACTACAACTCCCAGCATGCCCGGACAGCCGGAGGCTGTCCGGGCATGCCGGGAGTTGTAGTTTTGCAACAGCTGGAGGCACCCTGGTTGGGAAACACTGGTATACTGTGTGGACAGGGATATGGATGATGATCTGGAACTACTCTAGTTCCCTACGACAACACTGCATTTGACTTAAAATGTACCTGTCAGATCCCAGAAAAAAATTTTTTTATATCTTTATCCCCCATATTTCACTAAGAAATTGCATATTTTTCCTGCTCACTATTCATTTAATTCTGAAATAGTTGGAGGTACAGTGTTTGGATAACTCTTATTTTACAGCAGTGTGTCCTTCAGCTGTGTGCCCACAGCTTTTGCAAAACTACAACTCCCAGCATGCCCAGACATCCTTTGACTGTCCAGGCATGCATGGAGTTGTAGATTTGCAACTGCTGGAGGCACATGTTTGTTAAAACTCTGAGTCACAGCAGTGTTGCTACAGGAAGCAGCCTTGTCCATCAACCATCTTGTGTCCATGACCCTTGGACATTCTCATGCTGCTGTGGGACTCATCAGTGTCCCAGGAGGTATGGGGACCCCTAGTGGTGGGATTTCCAAAGGCAGTGTGTGAATTTTTTTTTTAAGAATTCTATTAGAAAAACTATTATTTTTCCATGATATACAATATATAAAATGAATCAGAAATGGACACATTGTCAACAACACCGCTCAGTAGTGCAGCCTCATATACAAGGGCTATGTTTCCCAGTATTCAGCATAGCGTCCCCATGAAGCTCCTGTGATGAATTTGGGATGATCAGCCCTCTACCCTGTGTTCCTCAGAGCTGGCTCTCATACACGGAGAGGGATTCCTCTGGGAGCGGTGGCTCATGCAGCTCTCTCCGCAGATCACACTCATATACATGAATTATTTCGTCTGCAGCGTGGTCCTGATCTCCCGTCTTTGATCGTTTCCTTATTTCAGACTGGTTGGCAATCCTTGGCTTCTTAACATGCAAAATGAGCAGAAAAAAAAATGTGAACAGACGATGTCTCAAGTGGCAGAGGAGAAATGGAGTGGAGGTGATGTCATCCCCATCTGTGCGGAGAGAGCGCTGCATCCATCTGTGCGGCTGGCCCCAGGCTCGCAGAATTGTCCTGCAGAAGAGGGGGGCCCCACGTGACACAAGGGCTTTGCACCCCCCCCCCCCACCCCTATAGGAACCAAGAGAAATAGAAGTGTTCGCTTGTTGCCAATATTAATGTAAATGAAGGAAAGTCAGGTGGTGGTCTCCATATACAGACAGTCTCTAGAGTCAACTGATGGCCTCCATATACCGACAGTCTCTAGAGTCAAGTGATGGCCTCCATATACAGCTAGCCCCTAGAGTCAAGTGATGGTCTCCATATACAGACAGTCTCTAGAGTCAAGTGATGGCCTCCATATACAAACAGCCTCTAGAGTCAAGTGATGGCCTCCATATACAAACAGCCTCTAGAGTCAAGTGATGGCCTCCATATACAATCAGCCCCTAGAGTCAAGTGATGGCCTCCATATACAGACAGCCTCTAGAGT